>NW_010144138.1:0-21856 GCF_000699245.1 Pterocles gutturalis
GGCTCCGGGGTGTGCTGCCTCCTTGAGAGAGCTGTCACCGGGGACGGGGGACCTTGGAGTGGGAGGGGGAAGAGTTCACGGCCACTGCTGGGGCCAGGGGGAGGTTGTGGTGACAGTTTGACATTGAACTGTCAGTTAACATTAACAGTGTTGTCTCTGCAGGATTTGTTGAGAAGGAGATTAAAAAAGCAAACATTCCTATCATGGACACTGGGGAAAACCCGGAGGTGCCTTTTCCACGGGACATGATTGACTTGGAGGTAATGATGTGTGCTGAGGCTCAAAAAGTATTTGACTCTAGACGGAAACAGGGGAATTATCTCCAAGGGTAGATAGCCGGTGAATTCAGTGCAGAGGTGCATCCACCACCGTCCCAGCTGCCGCTCAGAACGCTGGCTCTGCCGGCTCACAGCAGGCTGATTTTGATTTGTTTTCCCCGTGCATTTGTCCAAATGCAGTTAGAACTGAAAGTACTTAAAATAAATTTCACTGGTTTAAATGAGTCAAAAACTGCTGGAACTGCATGGTTCATGTGGTGTGTCGTCAAGTTTATACGTGTTTTAACGACACAGTGAAGAACACTGGGTAAGCTCTGGCTCCGTGAGCCGTCGCAGGCTGGAGACTATCTGTCATTGTGTGCAAATCGTGTGGGAGTGTAACGTGTGTTCCCTCCTTTCCTGTTTTGATAGAGTTAACAGTGTGTATTTGTGGAATTGATTTACGTCCTTTTTCTTCTCTTCCCATCTTATAGGCAAACTTTGAGAAAATTGAAAATGAGCTTAAAGAAATCAACACAAACCAAGAAGCTCTGAAGAGGAACTTCTTGGAGCTGACAGAGTTAAAATTTATCCTGCGTAAAACTCAGCAATTTTTTGATGAGGTCAGAATACCGGGGGCGGGTTGACACTTGGGGAGCTGATTCTTCTCCCACAAATTACCATTTTTATCCTCAAACATATTTTTAGTTGCTCTTTTGGACAGCAGGGTCATTTTTATGCTTGGTTTAAGAAAGCTTCTGAAATTATTTTCCATTTTTCATGCAGTACACATAGCTGCCCATGATTTACCTCTTATGATGTTATTTTGTTTGTCTAAAAATTGTGTAAAATAATTAAGGTGCTAGTAGCTTTTAAAGCACATCAACAGACCAAAAATTTGGTGCTACCGTGAGCCCTTTCCTCAGTAGGGGAGAGTTTCTTTGGCACGTATGTGGGGAAGCAGTCAGGCCTCGCTTACACACAGAAATTACAACGAAGCTTAATTTCTCTTCAGCGTTTGGAATGTTATGTGGAGATTACTTGTTAGGTTCATAGTACAGACTCCACTAAAGTAATAGATTTATTTATTTATTTATTTGAACCTTTGATCCAACTTGAGGTTTTCAGAGGGAAGTTCTGGAGCAAAGCTGCCGTTTAAAATCTTCAACATTTTGTCAAATACAAGCTGGGCCAGAAACTGGCAACCTGGGAAGAGCTGCTCTGGTGTAATTCATGATGCAGACACACGGCCTGCAAGGGAGAAGATGTCATCTCTCATTGTAAAGTTCACGTGTCTCAAGGTCTGGGCAGTTTTCTCAAGGAGCTCCTTTTCTGTTTTTCAGGACAGTAAGGATGTGTTGTTGTGAGCACACGTCCTGTTTCCTCTGATCCAAGGTTTTGATCAAAGAGTTCCTATGAGTATGGCTTCTGGTACTTCAGAGGCTGTGATCCAGTGGAGCTGGGCTCCTGCGCCCTTCTGACCGTTTATCTGACGGTTTGGGGTTTGGTTTTCCGGGGCAGGGTGTCCCCTGTTCGGGCATTAAGGTTGCTCCCGTGCCAGCACAAGTGTGAGTCCCTGTTGACATAGATCCTGCTGCCAGCGCGGTCGGTTGGTGGGGCGTGGGGTTGGTTTCAGTACAAAAACTTCGTCTTCAAGTGTTGAATGTTCCCTGAGGAGTCGCTGGGTCTCCTTGGCCAAAGAGCGTTAAGCTGGTGAGCTGTGGCTCAGCTGCACCGAGGTGCCACTGCCTGCCCAAGGCCAGCTGCTGCTATGCGCTTCTTTATCAATTGCTGTCCTCCCTGGTGAGAGCTGCCTTCAAGCACAGTCTGATCACACTGAATTTAAAGCTCAACGTCAATTTTCTACTGAAACAGTCTAACGTTGGGTCACCCACAGAAGGGAGCTCGTGTCAGACTGAAGTGAGCTGGCCCTGGGAGGTCTGGATACGTTCCTGCTCCTGTTTGATGGCTGCTTTCTGTGATAATAGAACAAAACACGACAAATAATATGTACGGCTGTAAGCAAACTGGGCAGCTCACGTCTGAAGTTCAGTAAAACGTAAGTGTTGGAAATTTAAAACGTTCCAGTTCACACTGTGAGCAGCAAACAGCCGCATGAGAGATCCTGGCTGGCCCAGGGCGCCTGAGCCCTGTGCAGCTGCTTGTTGTCGGGAAGCAGCAAACACTTCTTTCTTCTGCTGTCGCTGGCACAGGACCTTCAACACTTGAAGACTTCAGGAGCTTGTTTCTGTGAATAACACGATGAATGACCGGCTGCACGAGGAATGGCTGGCTGGCCAAAGTGCTGCACACTCGGCACTCGCTCTGCTCTCCGGAGCTCGAGCACTGGGGGAGGGAGGTGGCAAAATCTTTCACCATTTTCGTCAGAGCAGCCATTCCTTGGGTCAACACGCCACGTTGATGATTTTGCTCCTTTTCTCAGTCTTCTTGTCTTTGCTTGTGGAGAACAGTATGAGCCGGAGACATTTCTCTGGACGTTTTGCCTAGAGTGTGAGCGTAAAAGAAGACTGGAAAAGTCACGGTTAATGGCATGCAGTCCCCGCCTCTCCTTCCTCTGACTCTTCTGCCATCTGCTTTTTTCTGTTTATTTTGCATCTGTCATTTCTGTCTGGGCTCTGGGTTAATACCTTAGGTGCTGACATGAATCCTTTTCAGTTCTTGTGAAAATTGGTTTTTGATTTGTTGGTGAGCTGGAGAGGGCTTGACTTGTACGGCATCGTGTGTGGTGATCCAGGGCTGTTACAGGGCAGAATGAGCATCAGGAGCAGGGAGAACAAACCTTTTTTTCAGTCCTTGAGATTCAAGGTGCTGATCTGGGTGACCAATAAGCAATTTAAAAATGCCTAATGATGAAAGGTCCACATTCTAGCTACTGACGTGCAGATGCTTGGGTTTTTCCAATCCTGAATGATCTGATGTAGTAAAAAATGCTTCACAATAATGATGATATTTCACTCACTGCTGGTGAAAAGCTCTGATTCAAAATAAATTTCCTAGAGTCTTGGGTTTTTTGCACGGTAGCTGAATAGCTCTCTCATTTCCACAGTCTCTCGATTTTTTTTTCTGTTAAATCTTATGACACTGCTTTAGTTATCCTTCCATGACCAGAGCCGATGTTGCTGTGCCGTGTCCCTTCTAGCAAGGGTGTGGCCATTAATTCAGAGTCGAGGAGATATTGAAGAACAGAGGACTTTGTTAGGCAAATAATCCTTGTGTAAGAATGTTCTTGTTTGTAAAGCTGGTCTAAAGTCTTCAGGCCATTCTTGTGTGGAAGCTTTGCCGAGCCATTCCACTCTTCCTCTTGTTTTTCTCCTTCCTTGTGTGATTCTTGCTGTCTTCTCCATCATCTAGTTCCTCTTTCTGCTGTATAATGTTCCTTCTTTGTTTTTCTTTTTTTTTTTTTTTTTTTTTTGTCTCCCCAAACTGTCTCCTGGTTCCTCACTCCCTGCATGCCACTAACTGGTTTCATTAGATATTAATTGATTTGTGAATTCAGGCTGAATTGCATCATCAGCAGATGGCGGATCCAGACCTGTTGGAGGAATCCTCTTCGCTCCTGGAGCCAAGCGAGATGGGAAGAGGTGCCCCGCTGCGACTTGGGTAACAGCGCTTCGTCCTTTCTTTTACCTGGTGTTAGCGTTGCTCACCTTCAGCCTGTGGGATCAGCAACGCCTTGAGTGCAGTCGTGGAACTTTCCGGACTGGCACATCAAGCCGATGAAGGCTGATCTAAACCCAGCTGCTGGTCTCTGCTCTTGTCCTGTGCACGTTAACTGCCCTGTTCACGTTCGTGCTTCACATATTTCTCTCTGCATAAAAACTGATCCCAGGCTGCTCCTCGTACATCTGTTCTGGTTGCTTTTTTGGGCATTCCGAGCTCCCACAGCTTTGCTGAAACTAGGAACTACTGTGGGCACATAATACTCTGAAAAAATGGTATAGTTCTGTATCCGCTTAATTAGCTGCTTCCAGGCTCTCTCTCTGTGTGATTTTCATCAGACGTAGGGGTTTGAGCCGGTGGAGTCTCCTGGAGCCCGTGCCTAGAGCGTAGTCAGTGGCAGCCGTGGCTGCTGTAATCCTTGCCATGCAGTGTGCCAGGAACCTACTGAAGCGGAGACTAGCAGGCCTAGAAACTGTATGTCTAAATGCATTTATTTCTCCTTTAACTAGTGATTTTTTTTTTAAATCCTTGATTTCATTCTGTTCAAAGGCGTCTCTAGTGCTGTAGCGCAGTTGGTTTTGTGTTTTTATCTCTGTGTGTTTTGAGGACCTTCCATTTTGCTTAACGAACTAACTTCAAAAGAAGATTTTTGTAGCTTTCAGTCTGGTGCTAAACTCCAGTTGCCACCAGTGGTTTGGGTGTTGGGCTTCGTGCTCTCTGAGGTGCAGAGCTTACGCCTGTGTTGTCCCCTGTACAGGTTTGTGGCTGGAGTGATCAATCGAGAGCGAATCCCCATGTTTGAGCGCATGCTGTGGCGAGTGTGCCGAGGGAACGTGTTCCTGCGTCAAGCAGAAATTGAAAACCCTCTGGAGGATCCTGTGACGGTAAAAGGAACTAGTGTTCTCAGGAGCAAAGCCCTCAGATGTGTACAAGGGTTTGCCCGTAGATCTGAGCCTCTGTCTCTCAGTGAGATTTGTGTTGTGTCCCTTCACAGCACCTACTCGCAGCCTCTGTGGCTTTAGTGACAAATGCTTTCCTGTTTTATTAAAACAAAAATAGTGGGATGGATGGTGGATGCTATTGAAAGAGGAAAAACAACTCGAAATTTGGGCTGCAGCAGGGCGTAGTTGCTTCTCTGGCACAAACTACCAGTGCAGCTCCCGTGTGCAGCTCTGAGTGAGCAGCAGTGCTCCTTTGAAAGAGGATCTTCTGGGCGTTATCGGTGTGGAACAGCTGTACCTTGAGAACTCTGGACTTGGACCTTTCATTTTTTTCTTAAGTTGTAAGCAATTTAAATATCCACCTGAGAATTACTGTCTTTATTACGGATATAAACAGTAAATGTTGTGTCCTCTTTGCTCAAATCAACGGGCCATGCCCAAACTTCAGGAACTCTTGCTCTTATCCAGTGAACAGAAAGGCTGCACGTAGGCTGCGCTGGCACGGAGGCAGAAGCGTCGAAGCTCAGCAGCTGCCTCGTTGTTTCTCGTGTCAGGCTGGCTTGTTCTCTTGTCCCACCGACTGCTGGTGTTGACCTGTGGAATTATCTATCTACTAGAAGGGACTTTGTTCTTATTGTGCAACACTTCCTTAAACTGAGGTTACACCTAATGTAATTATTCCTGAAACATTATGTTAAAATTTCCTAAGTAAGGTAGAACAATAACTTGTCAACAAATGCAGGAAAGGGGACCCGGCTCCCAGCGTGAAAACAGCTGCACAAAGAATGTGCTGTTGGCCTCCCTGGAGAATAATCAGCGTTGGTAAACTCTGCTCTGTCTTGTTTTCATTCACACTTCAGCTTTTTGCTGGGTTCTGTAGGTGAGCTGGCGGCAGTAAGCGCTGATAAATATTTCATTGGATCTCTGTTCCTTTGGAGGTGTTCCTGTTTGCTGTGTTACACAGAATAGGTAATAGATCATGGAGAACATTTTGCTTCAGTAAAAACAGGTACAGTAGGGGTATTCTAACTGAGGCTAGGGAAGTTGCTCTCCTTGTGACCATTTCGGTGGTGTTCTCGACTCGCTGTGCAGATAGGAGCTCTGGGTGAGCAGGTTCAGAGGAAGGA
Organism: Pterocles gutturalis; assembly: GCF_000699245.1. NCBI lineage: Eukaryota > Metazoa > Chordata > Aves > Pterocliformes > Pteroclidae > Pterocles > Pterocles gutturalis. Next base: position 6,007 of record NW_010144138.1, read on the forward strand.
AAGGCAGGACTCTCTGTAATTCGCTATAATGCTAATTTCTGTAAAGACCCGAGCTCATACAGCACACTCTCTCTTCTGTTCTAGGGGGATTACGTGCACAAGTCAGTGTTTATCATCTTCTTCCAAGGTGACCAGCTGAAGAACAGAGTCAAGAAGATCTGTGAAGGGTATGAAAGTCTTACAGCTGGGCAGCTCTCTCAAATATTTGAAACACATTGACATGAATTAATATCTATGTTTTTCAACTCCTTATTCACAATGACTGTAGGAGTACACACTCTGACAGCAAATAAAATATACCATAAGTAGCTGAAACTTATTTTATGGTCAAACTAGCCACTCCCCAAGCCTGTAATGCTCAAAGCAGATGACAGCTTTGCTAGAGAATGTCTGTAAACAATGGAGGTGACGTAGTGAGCTCTTGGACAGACCCAGTGGGATGTCAGCGGGTGATGTTCTCCCAGGGGAGACCAGCAGTGACTGCTTCACGCAGCAGCTGCGTTGGCATGATAGCAGCACCCTGCCCTGGGATGGCTGATCAACGTCATGACAGTGCCTTTGAGACGCTGTCAGTGCAGGGAACAGAGGATTTTCTCCCATTTCCATTTTCTTAAGCATTCAGCTTCTGTTTTGGCCTAAAGCAGACTCCTGTACCCGCTTGATGTAAAGACTGAAACTCTGCTTGGCAGTCTTTGCTGATGAGAAGCTTCTTGTAAGGTGCTTCGTGCTTTATTTCTGTGTTCAGTCTCAGCCATCTGTTTGCCTGACTGGTTTATCTTCTCTCCATCTTTGTTACTGAGGTGGCTTGCATGTCTTTCAGATTCCGTGCCTCCCTCTACCCCTGCCCAGAGACACCACAGGAGCGGAAGGAAATGGCTTCTGGTGTCAATACCAGAATTGATGATCTTCAGATGGTAAAATAACTGGGGTCAATGCCCTTTTTTCTCTTTTTCTTTAGCGATATAGTTGAAAACATCTTTGGATCCTATGAAAACAGGAGAATTTTTGGTTGTCTTAGATGGCCATATTTTAAGGTCCAGGTAGCTTGAGACCAGCAGCTCAGCAGTGCCTGAAGATGTTTGGAGACTGTCTGCTCGGTTGTTTTCTCTGTCAGGGTTTAGGGTCATGGGGTGGTTTGATCCTTCTGGAGGGCTGAGCAGTTGATTACATACCTGTAAGTACAGCATCGATAGAGAACTACATGCCAGGGAGCAGAGAGGACTATGCCTGTGTAAGGAGAGACTGTGTTTTCCAGCTCTGAAAGCATGCTTGTATAATGGCTTGTTTCGTTGGCAAGAACTTTGAAAACATTTAAACTTATTTCCAAGTTGAGATAGTAATGCTAACTGAAGCTATTCTTTTTTCTGCCTGTCTTTGTATTTCCATGTTGTGCTGTCCTGAAGAGATTCTGCTTTACAGCTAATCTCTTGTGCAGCAGCCTGGGTGTTGGTGAAAAGTAATCAGCACACAAATCTGCTGGGTAGTAAGAAAAGGTTCAGAAACTCGAAGGAAAAGCAGTTGATTTTTGAATGCTAATTTGATACAGAGACTCTCAAGCTGGGAGTTGTGTAGTGCAGCTGTTTAGTAATTTTAAAGTGGACAAGAAGTCAGAAGTGAGTTAACTAGTGGGATTCAAAGCTGCATGTGCCCTGTGTCCTCCCTTTCCCTTGAGTCTAAGATTTTCCAGTGTGGAAATCTGACTTGGCCCGAGTTAGAAATGTTCCAGTTGGAAAACACCCTCAGTAGAAAACACTTTCTCCCTTTTCCCTTCAGTAAAAAAGGTTGTAATCTTTGTGTGTTTTCTTAAGGCAAGGTACACCTCACCTCGTTTGTAGAGCTCTTCTCTGCTCTTTTAACCTGGGTGGAGGAAAAACTGTTCTTTGTGATCTCTGAACAGTTCATTGTTTGAAATACCCGCTGACCTTGGAGTTGGAGCAGGAAAGTAGCCAAAAAGTGTCCCTGCAAAGAAGCCTTAAGGGCTTTTAGCAGAACTAATGAGTATGGGGACTAGAGCACACACGGCAGGCATGTGACAGTCTTGTGGCCGGGATGGGGCAGAGGGCTGTTGGTCAACCCTGTTCTCTGTGCGCTTGCTTCTGTGTCTGAGGTTTGGCTGATGATTTTGCCTCATCTTTATCCCACTTCTCTATGAAAGGTGCTGAACCAAACAGAGGATCATCGCCAAAGGGTTTTGCAGGCAGCTGCTAAAAATATCCGTGTCTGGTTCATCAAAGTCCGCAAGATGAAGGCCATCTACCATACCCTGAATCTGTGCAACATTGACGTGACACAGAAGTGCTTGATTGCTGAGGTCTGGTGTCCCGTTGCTGACCTCGATTCCATCCAGTTTGCTCTCCGGAGAGGCACCGTGAGTCCCTGCTGCTGCTGGTCGGGGAGACCAGCGGCTGTCAGCAAACACCGCATGGATTAATTGGTTTTTCCAAACTGCGAGTCTCTGAAAACCATCCCTTTGGGCTGGTTGAATCAGTCCTTGCAGAGGACGGTTCATTTAACATGCAGAAATCACAGCCTGTAGATAAGCTTTGTGACAAATGCATTGTGTGTTGAAGTTCAGGAAAATGCTGCCATGGAAAGGCATTTCCCTGGGGTGGAGTCCTTTGGTGCTGACCTGGCCGAGCTTTGCAGTCCCGCTGTTTGGATATATGGTGGGATGACTGGAACGAGCTATCCAGGATATTGGCCAGCTCACCCTCTGCTCAGACAGATGATAGGGTTGGGTGTCTTGAAGTCCTTTCATCTGTTGTTTTAAAAAAACCAAACAAGCTCTTGCATGAGTTTTCTTGTCTGTCCTGATTAGACAATGTTCATCCTTACTACAAGTGCTTCTCTTCCTGCTGTGCAGAGGGGAGAGCAGTGGAAACTTGGCAGCCTTCCTCAGCTGCTCACGTACATTTCTTCTTAATGCAAGCACGCTGCAAAAATGCAAGCTCGTAGTTTTCCAAATGCTAATGGGAAAGTAGAGTTTTACTCTGTCCTTCAGTGCTCTGAGGATGGGTTTTCTAATCTTCCTTTTTTTTTTTTTTTTTCAAACAGGAGCACAGTGGATCCACTGTCCCATCTATTCTAAACAGGATGCAAACCAATCAGACCCCACCAACATACAACAAAACTAACAAGTTTACTGCTGGCTTTCAAAACATTGTTGATGCTTACGGCATTGGGACCTATCGGGAAATAAATCCAGGTAAATTCATACTTACAGAGGTCCAAGCTATCTGAATTTTTCAGCCGTGATGTTTCTCTGTATTGTCTATCCTGTGAACATTTCTAATAGAGTACTTAACACCTTTCAGAATTCGGGGAAAAGCTTGGGAACTATATTGCTAAATTGCAGAAATTGTGCTGTAATAAATCTGGGCTTGCTCGAATACAGTGCGTTGTGAGTGTCATCTTGTCTCTTACAGCACCGTACACAATCATTACCTTCCCCTTTCTGTTTGCTGTGATGTTTGGAGATTTTGGCCACGGAATCCTGATGACTCTCATTGCTGTCTGGGTGGTGATGAGGGAAAGTCGCTTTCTGTCACAGAAGAGTGACAATGAGGTAAGTGGCAGGTCATGCTGAGCTTCACATTAAAACACAGGGCTGCAGCTTGGTTTATTCACACCTTGAGTTGACAATGCCCATTACTCTGCACTGCCTGGTTCCAGACTCGTGCTGCCAACTGGGGGCTTGCGGTGCGATTCATCCTCTCTAGCTAATCACAGACTCTCCAGGCAGGCACGCTGCCTGTTTGTATTCAGGTTCTGTTCTGCAGCGCTCCCTCTTGCGCCCTTGATCCCTGCCGTGGGGAAACAGAGACTTTGGGCTTTTAGTCCCTATGGCCACTGTCATTTGTCCTGCAGCTGACTGATTTTACTGCTCTGTCTTTATGAGAGACCTTCCTTGTTCTCATGGACTCTCTGTTCCTTTGTGGTTTTTTACACTAGATGTTCAACATGGTTTTTAATGGTCGGTACATCATTCTGCTGATGGGACTGTTCTCCACCTACACAGGCCTCATCTACAATGACTGCTTCTCCAAGTCTCTTAATATGTTCGGTTCATCGTGGAGCGTCCGGCCAATGTTCTCGAAAGGCAATTGGTCGTGAGTAGATAGTTGGTAACTAGATAAAGAGTGATGGCGATAAGCAGGCCACTTCTCTTTCCCCACTGTCCTCCCAACTCGGGGAAAAAAAAACTTCTGAACTCGGTCTCAAGTAGAATTGAAAGAGGATGTGAATGTGATATCTATCAAGTTTCAAATCAGCTTTTTTTTTCCCCCAGAAAACTTTTCCCATTTAACACCTTTCTCCTCGTATACATAGCAAGATTCCTGTGCCCTGCATCCTTCTGCCTTGTGACACTGAGTTACAGGTCAAGAGACAGGCGTATTATTCATTCAGAAAATCTCTAGGACCCCGCAGGAATCTTAAAGTTCTCTCAATTTGAGATACTCCTTGCTCTCACAAGGGAAGAATGTTGTTAATTTTTACAGAAAGAGAACAGCATTACTTGTGTTAATGTTTGTGTCATCTGCTTACACCCAAACAGAGATGCCTTGCTTGAGACCACTCCTCTGCTTCAGCTGAACCCCGCTATTCCGGGGGTGTTCAGCGGACCCTACCCCTTCGGCATTGACCCGGTAAGAGCTCTTCCTTCCTTTGCTGGCCTCTGAGAATATCCCCTGTCCAGTTCACTGTGAAAGATTTCCACACCAGCCATTCCCTTAGCAAACTCTCTGTCAATGTTGGAAATGCTCCTGAACGATAAAATTAATTCAGGTCAAATTGAGATGCTAGACTGAGGATAGAGAGACTTGTTCTCAGGTCCGTGAAGGGCTTCTTTCTCACCCTCTCTAACCTGCAGCATTTTCACCAGATCTGGTCAGACTTGCCGATCAGTTTATAAAGATACTTCTTTACCTTGGGGAAAGTTATTTCTCTCTTTCTTCAGTCAGTCTTGGAGATGTAAGTTTCCAAGCAATCCTGCTGTTTTCTATTGCCAGTAACGCTTCTCGAATGCTGTTTGGAACGTTTGATGCAAACCTTGCGCATGTTCCACATTGAAGAGGAAGTGCAGGAAACCGTAACTGTGTGGAATTGTCCATTTGAGTGGATAATCGTATTTCTTTTCTGTCGAGGATACAGCCCCTTTTCCTGCAGCTGTTGCCTGCCATAAAAACAGTTTGGCTCCTGCCCTGATGGTGGGATCGGTTGCTGTAGGACTGTTCCTAGCAGAAAAGGTTGTCCGCTCGCTTCCCCGAGACATATCTGTGTGACAAACACATCTTTAAACAAACCTGCTCCTACAGCCTCGTGCTGCCTGGATGGCTCATACTGTTTAGCTTAAAGTGAACGTTTTCATTCTCCTCTGTTCTTCTCTTCCTGGGTCTTTGGCTGACTCGTGATGTTTTCCACAGATTTGGAATATTGCCAACAATAAGCTGGCCTTCCTCAATTCGTTTAAGATGAAGATGTCTGTGATTCTTGGCGTTATCCACATGCTCTTTGGTGTCACGCTGAGTCTTCTCAACCACATGTGAGTGCTTTGGGCTGTGTCTCTCGGGGTGGGGTGAGGGGGGGAGCTACTTTGGATGTGGTGTGTGTGTTAGTTTAAGGTCCAATACAGTCCTTTCTGTCTGCATGTGGAGAACTGTGTGTGTCAGGTAGTTACTAAGTCCCAGCTGTTGTCGGAATACTGAGCCCCTGCAGTTTTGTTCCAAAGATGTTCTTCACGTTCTCATTAAAAGTTTCTGCCCTGTGTATGCCTAATGCTAACCAAATGTAATTTTATACTCTCCTTTTTTTTTTTTCTGTAGCTATTTTAAGAAGCCACTGAACATATACCTTGGATTTATTCCAGAAATTATTTTCATGTCGTCACTGTTTGGATACCTTGTTATTCTCATTTTCTACAAATGGACAGCCTACGATGCTCACACGTCAAAGGATGCACCGAGCCTTTTAATACATTTTATCAACATGTTTCTGTTCTCCTACGGTGATACCAGTAATAAGATGCTTTATAAAGGGCAGGTGCGTGCTTTTGCTAGAACAGGATCAGAGATGCTGCATGGTATTAGTCTTTCATTGACCTTATAATACTTGTGAAATCAAGTGTGAAACTATTTTTCTCTGTGATAGAGGAAATGTGGCTCCATTTCCAAAGCCTGACACTGTGTAATGTTGAAGAAGGAGGGAATGATCCCTAGACCAGGAATTTATATCGCCCTGAACCTAACTGTGGCTCCAGGACATTTGGATCCAGACTAATGGTGATTAGGAATATTGTCCTGCGTCTGTAGCATGGTGCCTCTCAGCTTAGCTGAGGCAGTAACGCCATTTCCCCCCAGCACTGTCAGACATCTGCCAAACTGTCATTCCGTGCAGAATCTTTTGGATTTCTCCTTAATCTAAACCCCTATCAGCGTTACAGTCTGTGTGCAGTCAGATGGGGCACCTGCAAGCAGGCATTAAGCACAGCGCATCGTGCTGTTACAGGGAGAGGGAGGGACAGTGAAGTGTCCACGTACTCTGGGAATGCAGTCATTTGGTGTTGCGTGAGCCCTCGTGCTGGGTTTGTGTGTTTGGTTGAGCATGGACTGCCCCTGAATCATCTGAGACTTGTTTCTTTTGCAGCAAGGGCTCCAGTGTTTCCTCGTGGTGGTGGCACTCCTGTGCGTGCCGTGGATGCTGGTAGCTAAACCCCTGGTCCTTCGCCATCAGTATTTGAGGAGAAAGCACTTGGTGGGTGACTCCCTCTTACATTTTCAATATGAAAACTAATTATGCTGGAGAAGCGATGTCGTCCGGCTTGATCTTGGGTCCATGGGTTCACACGGTGTTGTGACCTGTGAAACGCTTCTGCATGTTCCTAGGCACTGAGGCAGGCGGGTTTTACTGGAGACAAAGCATTGCCTACCCGCTTCTCGGATCTGGATCCAGCATCTAACCTGCTGTTAAAAACCCTTGATGTTGGTAATGATGAAAACAAGGTGTCCGGCTTGGGCTTTGTCAGCTGGTTTAGGAACTCTGTCTTCCTAGTCGCTGAGGGTACCTCTGTGCCTTTGCTAGGCTGACAGTGGGAAAGCAGAGATGTAAGCTGATTACTCTGCCAGCCAATTAAACTATCTTTGTTAAAGCAGTTTGGATGGTAAAAAATAACAATTAAAAGGAAAAAAAATAGACTTACGCAGTCATTATGTGAGAGGTTGTCTTCTGGGGTGCTCTCTAGGTTCCCAACTGTACTGTAAAGTATCTGTATGTAAAATGCAGGAACCTGGCACACGTGCACTGAGGAGACTTGACAATTCTCCCTGCATGTATGGCAGACAGCTCTTAGGATGTTAAGTCAAAGATCAGTTCAGTTACAGACACTCCCTCTCCCTTCTCTGACCATCTTTCATCCTCCCATGTCCCCTCCATCCGTCTCCCTTTCTCTTTTTGTTTTCTTCCTCCTCCCTTTCTTTTCTTCCATCCACCATCAGGAAGGGCAGCCCGTGGAGGCCCAAATCAGCACAGTCCCGAACGAGCAGGCACTAGAGGCAGCAGCGGCTGCAACAGTGAGTGGACTTAAAAATCACCTGATGGATTGAAAGATGGGAGTTGGCTTTCTATCTAATTATCGAGAGAGCATGGAATGTATCTGAATTTCATAAGTGAATGGCAACTGCACCTTTAGGGTGAAAAAGACTTTCTCTTGGAAAGAGCAAAGCTGATCAAAAACTGATACATTCTGGAGCATCTACCAGGCTGGAGGATAATAGTTCTGTGTGCACAGAATGCAGCTGTGCAGGAGTGCTGCTGAAATCCAAACCTGCAGAGCAGCACAAGAATGCCTTGCTACTACCTCCCCCAAGTTAAGTTCCCCTTTTTGCCTTTTCTTGCATATTTGTTTAAGATAGATTAGGATTCTTCTCAGTGAAGCATTTCTGTTTGCATTATGTGTTCCCAGACATCATGTTTACATGGTGGCCTCCCAACAGCTTCATATCAGTAACTGCTGGATTTTTGACACCTGTGCTTTTGTAGACACTTAGACTTGAAACTATTATGAAATGGTTGCACAGAAGTGAGCCTCTCAGTAGTGGTTTTTTCCTACTTGTGTCTAAACCTATAGACAGCCCTTTGCTGCTGAAGCTTTTCAGGTGGAGTGAAGATCGCAGCAGCTCCCCGGACTTTGGCCCTTCCCCAGCACTGCGCATTTCAACTGGGTTTTAGTTCTCAATGCTGCCTGTCCGGGGTCTTCTTTCTGTTTGTGGCGTTTCCGTTTGCCTCTCTGGGTGGGTCAGGCTCGCAGCTCTTAGTTTGCAGTACCGCAGGTCAGACAGGAGCAGTTTCTGCCTTTGGAGCGTCTGGAGGGAGGCAGACATGGTGCTGTGCGGTGACAGCGCTGCATGCCGGGCAGACATCCCGCTCCGGTGACGTCCAGCCGGCTGCGCTGTCCGATGCGCGTTTGCAGAGAACAGAGCTCTGCTCCAGGGCACTGTCCGATGGCCGACAGGTCTGTGTGTCCATTCCTGGCGGCAGGGCGGTGTGGGGACAAAGCCTGCCGTAAGCCAGATGTTCGCTGTGCCGTGGTGACAGTTGTCCAGGGAGAGGAACCCCGGGCTCGGTCGCCATCTCGACTCGGTGTGCAGGGTGTTCTTTTCTGTTTGGAGTGCAGCGGGATAGGGAGTGAGGGTCAGACAGAGAATGTCAGAGCAAATGGCTAAAAAAGGAACAGCTTGCACAACGTAGAATTTCCAAGTAAGGGAAAGTCTGATTTCCTGTGTGCGGGGCTGTACGCCTGGCGCTGGTGGCAGCGAGCGTGTGTCTGTGCTCGTGTCAGCCCGTTCTGCTCTGGGTGCTGCTCCGTGAATCGTTTGCTGACAGCAGCAGTGGTGCTTCGGTGCTTGTCCAGCAGCTGCTGAGCAGAACGTTGGTCTGCTGCATGTCAGAGATGTGCCTTTTGCTGCAATTACTCTGAAGAAATGTGTCAAGTGTTCACTCAGACAGACCTTTTTCCCCAGCCCTAGCAGGAATCAGCATCTTTCCCGTCCAAGCTGGGAAACAGAATTGTACAGCTGGCTTAACCTGGGCCTTAATATTTTGTTTCCTTCTGCGAGCTGCTGCTGCAGGTGGAGTCGTACGAAACACGCTCTTGCAGTGGAACACAAACAACACTTCTCTCTTTCTTTTTCTGCACGTGTTAGGGAACGCACAACTTTGGTGGGATCCGGGTGGGAAACGGACCGACGGAGGAGGATGCTGAGATCATTCAACACGACCAGCTCTCAACCCATTCCGAGGAGGGGGAGGAGGTAAGCGCCTGCTCCCGCTCGGGCAGTGCCCTTGGCAGCAGAACGTGCTGGCCTCTCCATGGCGGTTGCTGATTGCCCCAATGTTTAAAACTACGCGGCAATACTCCCAGTGAAGGGTTTTCATAGCAGTTTTCATACAGACTACCTCCTGGCCTTTCCCAGGACTCCAGAAAAAGCAGGGTGAGGTGTGGCTGTGTTTGTCCCATGACAGAGAGCCGTCATCTCAGGGGCTGCACAGGCAGGATTGCACAGTCCCGGGTGCCGTACGCAGCTCATGCTCTGGCTGAGGTGCAGCGCAGTTCTGCTGCTTCTCCCGTGCCAGCCGAAGGCTGGGGGCTGCCTTTCTGCAGCAGTGAAATCCTGTTTATATTCGTTTTGATTGTTGGGGGTGATTAATTGCTTTGCCTTACCTCTGGTAGAGGAGAAAAAGGAGTCGATCTCATGCAGTTTGGGAGTATTCTGATGGCTCTTAGTTCCGCAGCAGCATCTCACGTCTGCCGTGCGTGTGATGCTTTACTGCTTTAACGTGTCGTGTTTAGGGGGGAATGATTGAATGTGTTCGTGATTAATGTTGTGATCGAGACACCGCACTAAATGTGAACTTATGTTTTCAAGCCTACGGAGGATGAGGTGGTAAGAGCCCAGCCAGCTTGGCATCCATGTGTACCTGGACCATGTCCCGTTGGTGTGAAGCACATGCTGAGTTAGACATCTTGTGTCACGACATCTTGTTTTCCAAAAGATGCAGCTATCTACCCGTTACAGGCCATTTTTAATTCTTCATGCATACATACATGCCCATTAACAGACCTTTAATTCCTTCATCTATACAGCTTGTTTGTCTTACCCCCTGTCTGCAGTCCTCTTTTACCGGGAAGGCTGTTAAGCTGGAAGTCTGAAACTGAAAAGTTTTTGCTTTTAAACTTCTGAAGAAGACTCCTTTGCATTATGTTGTGTCTTTGGTAATTCTGAACTGCAACAAACTGTTAAAGACTTTTTTTTTCACAAACCATTTGCCATTTTAAGGATGATCCTGGTTGTTGCCAGTCACCAAACACAGCAACACCAGTCCAGTTTTATCCAGTGCAACTTAACGGACTGTTATCTTTCTGTAAAAGAGAAGCTCTGTCCTGAGAAACTGCTCATTCGTAAACACTTGTAACAAGTGTGAATATCAAAGAAATTGTTTTTTAGGAATACTCATGCAGGATTGACTGTAGGTTTCAGCACTATCAGGTAACCAATTTTATTACAAAAAATAGAGATGCCGTGAAACTGGAGTAGCTTCACAACAGAGATGCTGTTGTGAATTGCTCTCAGAGTGGTTTTGCGCAGAGATCTATTATGCGTAGTCCGTCTAGAATTAAGGGGGGCGCAGAAGCAGCGTGATGGGGTACCTGTTAATTCTGTGTATCGCTAATCCTGTGAAAAATGCCCAAAACTACCAGTCCCTACCAGTCCTGTGCCATAGTGATCCTGCTGATTCTCCCCTCCATGCACAGTGGTGACTCTCGGGCGGTTACAGCACACGGCTGTGAATTGTCGTTGTTTAAACATTTATCACATTCCCCTGATACAGCCGGACTTGCCTGTGTGCTGGAGGTGGTGCTGCTCACCAGGCAGGCTGCACCAAAGAGCTCCGCAGTTCACATGCTGTGGAGAAAGAATTAGGCTTTTGACAGCTAATTTACCTCAATTGTTTGAAATATTTATTGCCCTGGATATACTAGGGGAGAAATAAGAATATAAATAGCTTTCTGTGCATCCTTAGAGCATTAGTCACTTGATGTGTTTAAAACATCATGTTCACTTAAATATGAGCAGTTTCTGAAGCATGGAGCAAGTCCAAAATGCAGGGAATGCTTTCCCAAGCTGCAAAATAAGAAGCTGTCCTACATGGCAGACTTCCTTATAAGTTCTTTTATTATTTAAAAAAAATTACCAAGACACACAGACTTTGCCAATGAATGGTGCACAGATGTCACTTTCCAAGATTGCTTTGTGCATTGTTTTTGCTTTCAAAAAGGGCAAGTTCATATCTTGCAAAATGCTCGTGTTGCTCCTGTAGCAGAGGTACGTACGCAGTATCCGTCTGGAATACTGTCTCTGTTTTTGCAGCAGTATATGCAATTTACCGGTGAATTCGTAGGAATACAGTCTTGCTGCCGAACCGTCTTTTGCTGGCAAAGCCCATGGCTGAATTTGAAGTATCTGACTTTCATACACCAGAATGTGAAAACGATAATATTCCAGCTGCCGCAGTGAGCTGTCGTTCTACAAAACCTCCCCAGACAAGATAATTTATTTTTCAGTTGTAAAACTGACGTGCTAAGCCAGGAGAAGACGGTATCAGTGCCTAACTTGAAACACGATGTCCTTGGTCGTAGCACCGGGCAGCATGCCTGTTGTCCCCCGCTGGCCAGAGCACCCTGCCTGCGGGCTTGCAGCTCCCGTCATGTCTGTGCTCTCTTTGCAGTTCGACTTTGGCGACACCGTGGTGTACCAGGCTATCCACACCATCGAGTACTGCCTGGGGTGCATCTCCAACACCGCCTCCTACCTGCGCCTCTGGGCTCTCAGCTTGGCCCACGCGCGTGAGTATTCCGTATGGAGCAGGGGTTTGGATCCATGTCTCCGATCGCCCTGGGCAGGCGGTAGGTGAAAGCCAGGAACGTGAGGAGCCTCCCCGGAGCTCAGCCGTCGAGCGCTGCTGGAGAAGGACAGAGCTTGCGTGCGTTAGCTGGGAGCGATGGAGTCTAAGCACCGGTGACTCCTTGCATGGTGCTCTTAAAGGGAGGGATGGAGGTGGAAGCGCTGATTAAAGCAAAGAGCTGCTGCACACGGGCTCCGCCTGCACTGCACGACAGCTGGAGGCAATGTCCTGACATATTTGGCTGCAACAACTCTTTTCCCTCTTAAGTTTCCCACCTCATTGTAGTGGGAGTGTGTTTGACTTTTTGCTTTGTAACTAAACCACAACAACCTTCCCTTCCTGTTCACGGCTCTGACGCGAGCCCCCTTCTCCCTTTTCTCCCGGCAGAGCTCTCGGAGGTGCTCTGGACCATGGTGATCCACACTGGCCTCAGCGTGAGGAGCCTGGGTGGGAGCTTTGGCCTCTTCTTCGTCTTTGCTGCTTTCGCTACCCTGACAGTAGCGATTCTGCTGGTCATGGAGGGGCTGTCTGCCTTTCTCCACGCTCTTCGCTTGCACTGGTGAGTTACTGGAACACACAGAAACTTCAAAGCTCTTCAAAGAGCAAGAAAAGGGATGTTATCTGGACTATGCAGAAGTGTCATCTTCTAGAAATCGTATTGACCCTTCCACAGGAAAGCTAAGGCTGTAAAATGGGGGTGGTGGGTAACCCAGAGCCAAGATCAGACACGTTCAGGTTTGTGGGGTGCCACAAATCTACCCAAACACCTAAGTGTCCTACAGCAGATGTGCTCTGGCAGCAGAAAGTCTTTAAAAGTGTCGGAGAGTTCAGTGTTGTTTCTAGTGACACACCGCGCTCTCCCGATCGTATGCATAAACATGACTGATCTCTGCTTAAAACCAAATTGGACCAAAGCTTTGTGAGCAGCGGGAAGGGAAGGTTGTGCTAGATGGACGAGTGTGCTTGTGGCTTTCAGTGGGAGGTTTTTGTTCTGCTTTTTGGTCTGTTGCTGGGTTCTGGTGTTTGTTTTCCTGAGTGTGCAATAGCTGCTGACGGTAGTTCCCTTCACGTGGTCTCGCTCGTCTTCATTCCGACCCCGCACTGAACAGGGGCAGCTTCGCCCGTCGGCCCTTTGGGGTGCTGGGGAGTCGGAGCTGCTTCTTGCTGGTCTTGCTTATTGGCCGATGGTTTGAGAGCCCCTTTCCCACAATTATTTATCCCTGTGGACACAGACAGCCAGTACACAAGAGTGAATTCCTCGCTGGAGTGCTCATCGCTTTCTCTGCACCCAAGTGTCGGAAGTGTTCGAGAGCTTTCTCTAGTCCGTGTGTAAGAGCGCTCATTGTTCCACTTCAGATTCCCTGGTTGGGACACTGGTGGATCAAAGGAGCGGCTGGGAGTGGGTTTTGCTCGCCGAGGATTCTCTCCAGCCTGAAGTGTAGGAGAGTGTGTCTGTGCCTCTGCTCCGGACAGTTCTGGTTGCTGCCACCTCTGCAGGGAGTTCCTTTCCTGGGAGGTCAGGGGAACAAAGTGAGGTCCTGTGAAGTTCACAGGGAATATTCTGTCCTGCTTAAACAGGAGGAAAAGGTTGTGAGCACTTTTTAAAAGTAGTTCTGCAAGTGAAAAAGGAAGCCAGTGCCTTTAAACAAACAAACAAAAAATCAGCTGCCTTGCACTTCTGGGGACAGAAGAGTTTGTCTTTTTGCCCTCCCTGGGCAGCCTGTGGGGCGCAGGCTGGGGTGTCCCGGGGGGCTGGGTCGTTGTAGCTGCACCCCGGGATTCGGGGGTGTAGCCATCTTGTGCCCAGGGAGCCCGTGGGGGGCTGCTGCTGAAAATGGCTGCGGGATGGTGCTGCTGTTTTTCCTGGCATCCAGCCTACAAATCCTCATACCAGCCACTGGAGAGCTTCTTGCTTGCTGGCTGGTGTTTCCTCATCCTCGACCCGCTGTGGCTGCACCGGGGCGAGCAGGAGCCCCGCCGGTGTCACCGCCGTCCGAGCAGGAGGAGCAGAGGGCAGCGCTCTGCCTCGGTGGGTGGTGGGTGTGATCTGCAGTTGCTGGGGAGTTGGGGGATTTTCACAGTCGTGCTCCTCTGGAGCGCAGCGCTGCCTGGCACAGCTCTGAGCTGCAGCAGATGAACGGCTCTGAATCCCTTCTCTTCTTGGCAGGCTCTGTGTTTTCCTTTTTACCCGAGATAAGATAAGGAAGCGTGTTTTTCTGGAGATACCTGTCTTGTGTTAATGGTCACGGGCTGCGTACGGATACCACTGGTGGAGCACCTGGAACAAGTGGGAGCTGGAGGCTGCAGTGCAGCCCAGAGCTGGCTTTTCATGTTGCCAGGCCTTTACAGGGTGATGAAAAACTGTCTGGAACTGTGTCCAGGGCAGAGGCGTGTCACTGAAATGGCAAACAGAGAGACCCTGGTGGGAGCAGCAATAAGCAGGAGGGTCACTGGTGCTGTGCAGAGCGGTGCAGGGCACTTGCTGCGGAGATGGAGCTGTTCGTGAAGTGCTATTTTTCCTAAACATATGTTTCAGACTTGTAAAACTTTAATATACATTGTCTAAGAGAAACTCTGTTCAAGCTTAGAGCTGAAAAGCAAGTTTAAGGCAATATTTCAGACAGCAGGCAGTGTGCTGGAATGTTTTGGGGTTTGTTGGATTTTCGTTATCATGGTGGAGAGGAAGGCACCTGCAGTTATTCAAAAGAACACACTGTTAACATTCCTTTTTGCTTTTGAACATGAACTCAGGATGTTTCCAAGGGGAGGTGTTCCCTGTTTAGAAGGGAGGGAGGTCAAACCCAGCTGTCCTGGGAGGAGCAGATGGGATTTTCTGGCTGTGGGAGAAGTCACCTATCAGGAATTCTGAAGGTGTGGGTGGTTCAGCCTTCCTGGAAAGGAGGAGGAATTCAGCATGTGTCTTACTGGTGGGGAGAAAAAGCACAGATTGTTCTGTGTACTCTGCCTATCGGTCCCAAATGAGGAAGATTTATTTTGTGCTTTTTCAGAAAGTATGCATTCTTCTAGCAGGCTGGGTTTTTCTGGGGCATTCTGGGTGGAGGAAGCACTCTGAGTGCTGCCAGGACTGCAGGCGTGTGTGTCGGGGGTCTGCTGGAGCTGCCCGAGCGATGCCTGGCACTGCTCACTATTTCCAAGGACATCCCCAAACGAGCTGAGCCCTGCGGAGGCGGCGGGACGGACCGGAGCAGTGCTCTGGGCAGCTCCGGGGCAGCTGCGGGCAGGGAGCTCACACGGTGGCCGTTGGGTTCCGAATGGCAAAGCTGGCGAGCACTGCGGGTCTGCCAGGGACACCGAAATAGATTTCAAACACAACAGACACGGTCAACCTCAAACAACCTGAGGAATAAGTAAAACGCAGCACTCACGCAGCACAGCGCGGACAGCTGATCTCGGCTGTAAGCTGAGCGTCAGCTGCGGGCAGGGAGCTCACACGGTGGCCGTTGGGTTCCGAATGGCAAAGCTGGCGAGCACTGCGGGTCTGCCAGGGACACCGAAATAGATTTCAAACACAACAGACACGGTCAACCTCAAACAACCTGAGGAATAAGTAAAACGCAGCACTCACGCAGCACAGCGCGGACAGCTGATCTCGGCTGTAAGCTGAGCGTGGGCAGCAGCCCCCCTGCCCGGCAGAGCGCCTGGCCCGCGCCCCTGGGGGGGAGTGCTGCTTTCCGAGAGGCGTGGGTGTGCTGGCGTGGCATCCCGCTCACCATCCAGCCCAGCTCCCCACCCGCTTGCCAGAATTTTATTTTTCTTTGTAAAGGTCATGAGCCACAGCTTGTCTGCAGTGCGCCCCGGAGAGCACGCTCCTGCTCTAAAAGGCAGCTGGTCTGTGAGCACGGGACAGAACGACCCACGGGGCGGCGTGTGA
>NW_010144138.1:21896-24901 GCF_000699245.1 Pterocles gutturalis
AACCCCCCCCGTGGTGTTCGGGGCGTACGGTGCGCTGCAGCGCTTCGAGGTGCTCGGAGCCACAGCCGACCCTGGGGACGGGCACGCGCCTTTGGGAGCAAATACCCAGGAAGAATCTGCATGAGAGGAAGGTTGGGGTTCCTGTTCCACAACTGACTCTGCAGCCGCTTCCCGCAGGCCGGTGAGCCCGCCTGGGTGTCCCGGCGGTGTGGGTACACTGTGACTGCTGGGTTGGGAAATCCACAGAACCACAGTCCAGCAAACACCGGAACTAATTATTAATGCAAAAAAGCTGAGGAGTGGGTTTTCTTTAACACTGACTGCCAGAAAGCTCTCGAGCCTGTGTATTTACAGTGCTGTGCTGGCTGTCCCGTCGATTCTCTGCAGAACCTGGTCGCGAGACAGACCCCGTGCAGAGTTTAGCGACAGAGCTGGTACACAGCCGGCAATCCTGGGAGCGGCAGCGTCTCCTGCAAAAAAGGACCTTGGTTCTGGGTGTTCCTGTAGACGCTTGCAGAAGCAGCACACAGAACGTTTAAGCCGTGATATTTGGCTAAATAAACTTTTTCGCTAGTTCCCTAACCTTACGACAGCCTCTCCTCCAGCTTCAGGCATCCAGTTGTGGCCAGTTGTAACCGAGGGTGTCCAGAAGGAGTTGTCAGATGTCAGGGCCAGCTGGAACAGTTAATCATCAGGGTTAAAATTTCATTTACAGTGGGTTCGGTGTGACTCAGATGCCCAGCCCTCTGCCTCTGATTTCCTTTCCTTACAGAATAGTTCCTTAGTCACAGGATACTCATGGAGATTATCAGGGTTCCTGGAAAACTGGAGCGTGTTGGCAAGGAGCTCTTCCTCCCACGCGGAAAATCCTGCTCATCGGAGGGATTCCTCTGCAGGGAAGTGTGTGTATCTGCACGAACAGGCAGCAGCAGAGGGGAGCAGAACGCTGTTTTTCTGAAAGTTTCCCTTTTCCGAGCTCTGCTGGGAAATCCCTTTTTGCCAGCTGAAATTCCAGCAGCTCTGGAGTTTGCTGTGATTCCTGATTTGGTAGAAAAAGAATTATTTTGCCTTTTTGTGCTTCATAAAAATACTTCTCCTGAATTGTGTTAAATTGCTCTGCAGTTTGCTGTCACTCGATTCCTACAGAGACTGTGTTTTTAGTGGATCGCGCCATGGAAAGTGTTTCTCATGAGGCCATGAAACGCTGGGCTTGTTTTTGCTGCGAATCATGGGGTGGTTTTTTTCTTTCCAGTTGCTGACCATGGGACAGTTCTCTAGAATAATTCTTTTTTTAAACTGAGTCTATTAGGGGAAGCAGGCAAACAAGGCGAGGCAATGTTCGGCTGGAGACAGCAGGCACGTCTCCAGCTCCGCAGAGTGGCCGCGGGGGATAAACCGAGCGTGCTGGAGTAAATACACAGGAGCGGCTGGCGGAGGAAGTGTGAGCACAGCGTCGTGCGGTTGAGGTTTGTTCTCACTAAAGTGTGAACTCTGGTAATGAGATCTTACAGGAAAGGTGCTGTGCTGCTCAGTGGTACTGCAGGGAGGGGGTTCATCCCGTTTTTGTGCCCTTTTATTGCCCATGGGGGTGGGATCCGTGTACCTGGACAGTTCTCCTCTGCTCTGCTCCAGAAACAGCAAACAAAACTGGGGGGGCTGTGCTGAAAGATACCCTATAACGCTGCTTTTTCTCTTTAAAGCTTTAATTTTTTTCAGTCAATAGTCGTACTGTGGATGGAGTTCTGGCTGAGGGCTGACTCCTATCTGAGAGCTGCCTGTTTGACAAACACTCGCTCTTCCCTCTCTTGCAGGATTGAGTTCCAGAACAAGTTCTACACTGGCACTGGGTTCAAGTTTCTCCCTTTCTCCTTTGATACCATCCGCGAGGGGAGGTTTGACGATTAAGGATCCCCCGCGGGAGCAGTGTTCCACGTCGTGTGTTTGTGGCCAGCCCTCCCCGTGTGTCCGAGTTGCATGTCCTTTCCCCTGGTGAAAATAACTTATTGCAGCACCCTCGCGCGTTCCCGTGGCGCTTCAAAGCTGGAGCTTTGATGTTCTCGGGTGATGAGTGACACTGGATCAAAGAAACTCTTCGTTCCCTACGTTGACCACTGCAGGCACTAAGCGCATGGAGGGCCTGGGTGTGGTGAGCAGTCGTGTGCTTCTCGTGTTGTGAATTCCCCAGCAGGCTCCTCGGGCGTAGGAGGGGACGGCAGCTGTGGCACAGGCACAGGGGGAAAAGTGTCACCAGCTTCAGCTCACACAGAGCTGCTGCTCGGGAGCAGGTTTTTAAGAAAGTTTTCCCTGTGCATCCTCCATGTCTCTGCCTCTGCTTACGCCAAGCACACGCGGGGTCTGAGGAGCCCTCTCGGGGAGAACCGAGGCTGAGTCTCGCCGCATTGCTCCCATGGCAGCAGGGTCTCGGTGGTCTCTCCCCGCAGTAGCTGTTGCTTTCTCTCCTGTGCAAGACGTGAATCCTTTCTGTCCCTCCCCAACGCGCTGTGGCTGTAGGAGCAGTGGGTGTTTGTGCCGTGTGTAGCTGTCGTGTTTCGTGTTGCTGTGGCTCTGGAGTGTTCGTGTCGGGACAGCGTGGAGCAGCAACGAGAATCATCGTAACCTGGGCAGGAAGAGAAAGGCTGCGCGCTGCAGGGCTGTTTGCAGTGACCTGGGAAAGGTGTGTGTGCGCTGCACGGGCAGCGGCTGGGTAACGCCGTGTTTTTGGGGAGAGGCGGCTGCGTGTGTACAGCGCCGTCCACAGAATCAAAACCCAGCTGCAGGTGCAGCGGCAGACCTGCCCCGGTGAAGTGTGTTGCTGACACTGAATAAATGAAACTAACGGCACCGCAGCGTGGGCTCTTCTCTGCCTCCCTCGGCCCTGTCCCGGGGGCTCCGGGGGGAGCTGGACCTGTCGGATCTCCTGCGCTGGGTTCCCGTCACCTTGGGGGCCGGTACCGGGGGCGGGGCGGGGACAAAGGGGGTTTGTGAAAGGAGCCCGGGGTGACCGC
>NW_010144139.1:0-318 GCF_000699245.1 Pterocles gutturalis
TTTTGCTTTGTCTTTTTTTTTCCAGGTGCCGTACATGGGCTCAGAGGACCAAAGTGGCACATTGACAAGCGTTCCGAGAAGGTGAGGCGGTTCTGGAGCGTGTTGGTGACTAATAGCCTGGTATTTCCTGGCAAGTCTCTAAAGAGTGTCCCTTTGGATTTGCAGGTGGTGTGGGGGCCAGCCCTGGAGCAGTATGAGCATTGGAGGTGAGGTGGGGCGGTAGCAGGGAGGAGCATGGGGCCGGTGATTTCTCTCAAGCACAACAGTGACTTTGTTCCTTGGTCTCTTAGCTGCCAGAGGTGATGACAGCTGGTGGGG
>NW_010144139.1:662-1546 GCF_000699245.1 Pterocles gutturalis
GCTGGTGTGTGCCGGGCAGGGCAGTTTCAGCCTGTGTTTGTGTTGGTGTGTGGTTTGTGTAGTTTTTCTTGTGTGTTTACTTGTTTCTTAGTCCTTGCTGAGGTCTCAATGTTGGCGCCGTTCGTTGTGCTCAAGGAGCACGGCATGCATGTGGGATGCCATCCGTAGAGTCTGGAGTGCCCCTACTCGTTGGGATAGCGCCAGTCTGGTGCTTCTTCTCTGGCATTCTGAGCTTGACGTGTGGATTGTTCTTGCGTCTCAGAAGTTTTGGGCTGCTCCTCTTTTACGCTGCTGTTGCGGGCTGTGTGGGCAGCCCTGGTCTCTCGCTGTCCATTTCCAGGGAGTGGCACGTGTTCCTGCCCGCATTCTTGTGTTCTTAAGTCTTGACGCCAGGCTTCTTGCACATCCGAGATCGTGGTGTGGGCAGTAACATCTTGTCATGAGCCATTTGGTGTCACTCTGTGCTGGGGCTACCGTAGTAACCTGGTGCCATCCCAGGGCTCTCAGTAACCCACAGAGCCCTCCCAGTCACGTCCCAGTGCTACCAGTAACCCGCCAGAGCCCTCCCAGTGCCATCCCAGTGCCCCCAGTAACCTACAGAGCCCTCCTAGTGCCCTCCCAATGCCATCCCAGAGCTCCCAGTAACAAGTAGAGCCCTCCCAGTGCCATCACCGTGTCCCAATAACCCTCTCATTCGTTTTGGCTAAGCTTGCCCAGTCCTCTCGGATTGACTGAGTAGCCGTTGTCAGGTTGTGTGGACAGTTGTCTCAATGTTTTCTGGGGATGATTGGAGACATCTGGGTGGGTCCTACAGCTGTAGCTGTAGGTCCTCAGCCCCCCTCAGCCTGCCTTCCCCCCCTCCTTTGACCCCCTCAGCCTGCCTT
>NW_010144140.1:0-237 GCF_000699245.1 Pterocles gutturalis
GTGGTGGCGAGAGAAGCGAGATTTTGAGAGGAAGGACCACACGACACTCCGGTCAGAGAAGAGAGGCAAGAAGGAGAGAGGTTTTCCCCTCGGAATTTCCCCTGCAGTGTGGTGAAGACTCATGGTGACACACGGTTTGTTCCTTGGTGCAGCCCATGAGAAGGTGCAGCCGTGGAGGACCCCATGTTGGAACTTTGTAGAAACCCAAGCCGGAGCTGGGCAGTCATTGGGGGACTG
>NW_010144141.1:0-1023 GCF_000699245.1 Pterocles gutturalis
CACGGACACAACTTAACACATGTGAAATTCAACCTGAACTTTTACAATTTTTTTTTTACTGTGAGGTTGGACAAGCTCTGGCTGGGGCAGAGTCTCCAGCCTTGGAGATCTTCAGAACCTGCCTCCAGACCGAGCTCCAGCAACTCTGCCCAAGCAGGGGTTCGGAGCAGACATTCTCCAGCAGCCCCCACCATTCTGGGGTTCAGTGACGGGGGATGAAACCCCGATGGATGAGAGCTTCTCCCCCTGCAAGGATGGCAGGTTTGGGCCTGGAGCAATTTAGATGGTAATCATTAGGTTTCAGAGTAAACATGGGCTCACACGACAACGGATGGCAGCCAGTGAGTTGCTGCAGCCACACAGCTAGGATTTGCTTCACATCCAACAGGATAAAGGACCAAAAACCTCCACAAATCAGCTGAAATATTGCCCTGGTCAGTACAGATGTGGGTCCGGGCTCTGGCCATCCCTCCAGGCAGCTCTCCTCGGACAGCTGGTTGTAAGTGTTTCGGGATGTGCCCGTGGGGAAGTCCAGGGACTCCCTGCCTCAACCTTTCTCACTGACAGCACGTGCCAGAAGATAAAGCTCTTGTTGGGGGGAGGCAGAAAAGAGCCTGTCCGTGGCAAACAGTGCTCACCAGCCTGCCTCATCCCCAAACACAACACCGACCTCGCAGCTGCTCCTCCACGACAATCCCAGTAGGCCATGGAAGGACCAGCAGCAAAACCCACCATGGTGGATCGTCCCGGGATCAGCCACGGGCCACGCTCGCCCCTCTGCCAGCGGCTGCAGCGTGCGGGGGCCGGTCTTCCCCAGCTCCCTCCCCACCTCCGATCTTTCCGTGCTGATTTACTACCCGCAGAAAAAAGTTTCCCACTCCAAATCCAAGATTCTTTGCGTTTTGGCTCCTGCTCCCGCAAACCCGAATCAACTGTTAATTTTGGCAAGTCCCTTTCTTTGCTCTGACCACGGTTGGACTTTTCCATTCTCAACACCTTGGGAGCCATTCCCGGGGGGAGGGG
>NW_010144141.1:1095-1676 GCF_000699245.1 Pterocles gutturalis
GCCACGGGGGCAGACACTGCCCAGAAACCCAGAGCCCCCCAGTCTCCACCCTGCCCCGGTATACTGGTGTTTACTGGCGTGTTACTGGCAGAGCTCAGGAGAGAGCCAGGTAGGTCTGGAGAGGTCCTGCTCCGGCGGCCAGCGCCAAGCCGTGGTCTTCCCTGGCCCAGTGGGCAACCACCCAGGGCAGAGCTGGGCTCGGCTCGGCGTCTGGCAGGGGAAGCCGTGGAGATCCACCAGCGGAGCTGATGGAAGAGAAACCGGAGCAACCAGTCACTTTGTGGGGGAACTGGTGGTTAAGCAGACTTGCGAGCTGCTCCACGGACACGTCCAGCATCAATGGAGGGCAAGATGCACCCGCTGCACCCTCTGCTGCTCCTGGGTGTCAAGAGCTGCGGATCCGAAAAAGTGCCGGAGCCCTCATGGTGCTGCCTGGTCCCCTACTGGGATGCCGAAGGCCGGCACTGGGATTCTGAAGCCCGGCGCTGGCCCGTGCACAGATTCTCTCCCCCACGGCAAAGCGCTGCCTTCACAAGGAGCCGCCCACCTCTCGCTTCTGTGCAGAGCAGGCCCCGCTCGTT
>NW_010144142.1:0-62713 GCF_000699245.1 Pterocles gutturalis
ATGTTAAACAGGACAGGCCCCAAAAGCAAACGACTGGTGACCGGCCGCCACCTGGATTTAACTCCGTTCAACACGACTCTCTGGGCTCAGCCATCCAGCCAGTTTTTTATCCAGCAAAGGGTGTTCCTGTCTAAGCCATGAGCCACGAGCTTTTCTAGAAGAATGCTGTGGGACACAGTGTTGAAGGCCTTGCTAAAGTCCAAGTATATAAAAAACCATCCCACGACCTTTTTTGGAGATTTTGGAAAAAGAATTGCTGCATTAAAGTATCTGTAAATTTGCTGTGAAACACCTTCTGGAGAAGCAGCTCTTTGGCATTAAAGGATGGCCTCTTCCCCCCTCTTCTCCCCCCTCAGTTACGTTAGAAAGCAAAACCACAATTTCATCTGATCTTTGCAAATCATATCCAACTTATAAAACACATAGAATTCTTTCAATTTTCTAATTACTGAAACTAGTTCTCATTTCTACTAAGAAAAACTTGTATTTCCTCTGTTCTAACATCAACAGTGCAAACTGTAAAGGAATTTTGGGATTATCTGAAGTTAAATTCTGTTAATTCAAACTGAAGCATTTATTACACCTATAAAAAAATACAAACTCCTTTGATTGCAGTAATTACAAGTTACTCTTGTTTTAACATAAAACAAAGTTAAGCAGTGGAATGCTGACCGTAACTCAGACAAATGAGAGGCTTTTATTCCTTCCAGCCATTCACAAAACAGTCCATGATTTATACTTGATTTTATGCAAAAAACCCTCTTTACTCATTATCAGCTTGAATTTATTAAATACCCACCTATAGTTAGAGAGACACTCTAGCATTTATGATACACTGCTATACACAGGTCTACTCTGTACGACCAGCTCACCTCTTTCAGAACAAGAACGCAGTTGCCAGGTCCCACCGACTGCGGAAGCTCTGCAATCCTGCCTTTGTTAAGGTAAGGCCCTGAGAAGCACCGGTGGTTGAAGTAGATCTTTGGGCAGCAGTACTTGCCATTAATCACCACTGAGAAATGAGAAAGCAAAGATTCAGATAACACACTACAACCTCCTCAGCAAAGACTGACACCTTGCAATAAATAACTCCTTGCCTGCTGTACAAAAGGACGAGGAAAAGTCTTGAATGACATGAATTTGGGCTATTTTCAGTGTCACATTTGCAAGGACAGCAGTAGTTATTTGATGTTGCCAAAATATTTGCGTACTTCAAAACTGTCAAACTGTAGGAAATAAAGTTGGTCATCTATCAGAAAAGAAACATTTCTTCCTGTCTAGTCTGATGCCTCATGGTATTACACCAGTGAGAATGGGCAAAAAGATGACAATCCCAACTTTCTGGTAGCAGAAGCACTTCCTACACAGCAATTATGGATAAGTTTTCCAGTCAAGTAATTATCTCTCCCTCAAACTTCTGCCACCAGAGGAGCCGGCAAAGTTATTCTCCACTGTTCATCCTAAACTGCAATCTCACATTGCTTTGCATTTTTAGACTCTTTTCCCTCAACCAGCAAACAAAGGATGCAGCAACTGATGAAGTGGCCTTTGATGAAGTGACATCAAGTTTTCTAAACCTATTAAATGGTTCAACGCTGCTCAAAATTAAAGTTATGCATAATATGCATGGCAAGATACTTATGTATAAATACAAAATTGTTTTACCCTCGCAGTGCTGTAGTTTTCCTTGATTAAGCAACACTACCACTTAAAGATCCTAAAGTCAGTAGTTGATAACTGTCAGATAAATAAATGAAGTAAAATTTACATCACGACTCTATTAAAAGCCAATTAAAATGCTAAGCAAGCACGAATCATTTCTATGAAGCCTGCATTTGGTACAGCTTCAGATGTGCACTTCACTTTACAGAAAACAGCAGAAGAGGCATTTTGTTGCCAAACAGATAGATCTGTGTGACTGTTTCACCAGCAGATGTACTTATTCATCATATCCATTCTTGCAACAGTTTAGAAAATTATTAGATTTCGCCATCTGGCACACAAAGCAGTTTACTGTTTGAATTGCTTTTGTTTATCATGATGATGAAGTTATCATAAAAAACAGACAAACCTGCTTCCCAAAGCTAGACTCTAACAACTCACAAGCACAGATGGAGCGTGCCTGTTATGTTTCTCCCAACACTACTAAACATAACAGGTGACAATAAAAAAATCACCTGCATAAGCCACAGTAAACATTTGGCTTCACATACCCTCTGCTGGCAGTGGGTGGGATGTTCTGATGTAAAAATCTAATTTCCAGGTTTAATGCATGTATCAATCGCAGGATACAAGTAATGGTATGTTTTTGTTTGCTTCACTCTTTTTTGAAGCTCAACAAATCAGCAAGGGATGAAAATCTTCAAACCCTTTCCTCCTCTCCCCTCTCCTAGCAGAAGAGCGTTGAGCAGCTGAATAATGAGGCAGCTGAACTGTTACAGGATTTTGCCTTTGTTAGCCTGCCCCCTCTGATCAATACCTGAGTCAGAAGAGTTCAGTTCCTGGTTCTTCAGTCCATCATGGACTGTCCTTGAAGACAAAATTCTGAAATGAAAAGAAGATTGGGAAAAGGGACAGATGGCAGGGATAGTCACCTCGCAGTTACTAAAATCCAACCATTAATTTTTCTTTTTCCTCCAGGTCCAGTCTTATTAATCTGCTTTTTATACCTCCACTGTTTCACATCAACAATATGCAAGGACCACCAAATTCAATTTGGAAAGGACTACTGTACTGCTACAGCAGGCAGCAATCCTTCCTTGCCTGAAGCATATGGGCTACAGCGTGCTGATAAACACACCACCCAAAGCTACCGACAGCAGTTCACGTTTTCTGCCTCCTTTTAACTTCATTTCACATTACAAGGCACAAGGCAGTGTACAGTCCTACTTTATGCATTTTGAAAAAGATGGATTTTAAACAAAATACAATCAAAATGACTCAAGCACTCTGGTAAGAATTCCAATTACAAAACATGGCAGAACAGTCTGCTCAGTATTTTAGGAGCAATGAAAACATTGGCAGGACTACTGACAGATCTGGTGTTTGTAAAGTTGTAAGAGTCAATAAAACCAACTGTCAGGCATTCTACTGAGCATTTTTGAGCAGGCTCACATGGAGGAGTTTCATATGCATGACACAGAGTTTATAGACAAATTGTAGATATTACCAGAACTCTCCCTTCTGGCTAGTCTGCACCAAATTTCGTCTGGGAAGGAACTATTAGACAACACTCACACTAAAGCTATTTTTTCTGATTGGCTGTGCAAAATCACAGCTACATGTTAAGGCAGCTGCATTTTCTAAGCATGTTTACATTACAGAAACTGTACTATTTGAGAAGGGAATACAACCAAAAGGGAATCTAGTAATTTTCCCTATTAACCACCATTAAAAAAAGGCTCAAGCACAAACTTATAAACACAGTCTTAAGATCAGGCTAGTTTTTCTTAAGTGCACTCCAATATGCATAGATAATGCAATCTTTTAAAAAAATGAAATATCAACAACTTCAACCCCAGAACATCAATGATTTGACCTATTCAATAATTCAGCTGAGTTGCACTAGCATTGTTAAAAAACAAATTCCATGCTTTCAATCTCCTGCGATAGCAGTGCAAGAAGTCTTTTTCAACATCAACAGGAACTACCAGCAGTAAGACATAGAGACTGTGCAATCTCTCAACCCTCAGTACTCACTTCTTTCTGTAAAGCTAAATCTCCCCTAAGACACCATGATTTACCAATTAGAAAAAGAAAAAATAAACCAAACCCCAACAAAAAATAAAAGCAAAAAACCTGTTACTTACTGTTTCTCTGGTTGAACTACTGCAATTTTTTTCTGCTTGTTTACTGGAAGGAAGAAGAAGAAAATATAAACAGTAAGGTATGGGAGGCAAACAAATGAAACTTCTAGTACAATATATATATATGAGACTCATTTCCTCTAAGTTATACGTCAAAAAGAATCTACGTCCCACGTCACCACGCTTAGGTAGCTGACCCATCTGCACCAGAGACATGCTGGCCCATGTAATCTGAAGTAACCCAAAAGGTTTACTTCAACCTTCACTAAAAATTCCTTAAATCAGGCATGCATACACCCCATCTTCTAGGAAATCTCACCTTTCGTGCATCTTTCTGTGCATCATAGCCCCCAAACTACCTGTAATATGAGCCACAAAGGAACGATACGCTTTCCTTTCCAGCACCCAAAGGTGTGTGACCTAAACAAAGGTCAGGTTCACAGACCCAACTCACCACTTTGCTGACACAGAGAACTTCAACACTGTTCAGTGTTGAAATGGAATGAAATGAGCTGGTTAGAAACACATACGACTTAAGCCAATTGCTATGGAGGAAAACACTTGCAACTAAGAAAGTCAACTAGGTGATGGGTCCACTTGCTAATTCTGGCTTTCACAATCAGGTAATAATATTAAACACGGTAATGCAATATGTGCCTCTTCAGCAACTTCAGGCTTTGTCCCCAACAAACTTCAGAATTTCTTTTTGAAAGCAAGTTTTCTCTAATGATGTTCCCCACACCCCCTTTCTCCTCTGTCCTTGGCAGTGCAGACATGCCTTGGATTAGTTTCTCTTGCTTTGGCTTGCAGTAATTTATAGCTCATTCCAATCTTACAATTTTATTATCTTACTTAGTTCAGGAAGTTCTTCAGTTTCTCCAACCCCATTAAACTTTAATAAACAGACCTCACTAACCAGTTGAGAGAAGACACTACCTTATGCTCCTTACTAGGGTAGTTAAACCAGGCAGGATTTACTTTTCCACATTTTGTGATTAAGTGATCATAACCACCTGTCCCACTTAGAAAGGCAGTCCCCTTTATTTCAACTCCAAAATGTATACACACCCAACATCATTTTGTTATGGCATTAATTTTACTTGCACAAGTGCAAGTGGAAAACCAGCATCAGGGTCAGACACATGGCAAGAACAGCTCAGACAAAAGCACATGCATAGCTGGGGGATGTGTGCATACACACAGATATGATTTATTTATTGTGACTAGTGGATTCTTTCCACATGCTTGTACAGCGTGCAAGGGTCTCAAGCCAACACTGTTTGTTTTGGAGTTGCATGGATTCCAACTGGACCAGCCAGGGGAACAGTTGCACAAGGCACAGATTCTCTGTACATGGTGAGTGTTTCCAAATTCAGTGATGCCCGCAATAATTCTGCAGTAGCCTGCTCTTGAAGGTCTCACCATCTCTATCAACCCCACTAACCACTGCAAATAGAACAGAACCAATACCTATTGCTTTGCGAGGAGGTCTGAGCTGATATCCATTCGTCTCACACCAACCCACTGGAAATATATTCATTGACTCCACACTCACTATACAGTCAGGGACAGGTTTCTTGGAGCCTGTTCAGTTTAGAGAAGCAAAAATTGAAACAACTCATAAAATAAAAAACCTCATTTGATTAATGCTTGCTACATGCTTGCCAGTGAAGCTGCTTTTACTTACAGCATATTTGAAAAACAATATCCATTGTTTATTCATCCCCTTTTATTGACCACATTCTTTCCTGACCTCATTTGCTTCCTCCGAAAGGCTGGAGATGGGTATTTGCCATCCACAGTTTAGCAGAGGTGCACAGTGCATAGTAAGCACATGCTGATGTACTTCCAATCAAGAAATGGGATTATAATGGAGAACGGCTGACATAGGCCTATTCTATCTTAATGAAGAATCTCTCTACAAGTTTTCTTCCTAGGTCTGGTCAAACCTTGCTCAGAATGCAAGTCACTCATTTGTAGAAATGTTACAAGGTCCTGGCTTTCTAAAAGACGCTGATCAGCACTTTGCACAGCGTGCTAGCCTAGCACTGACACACTGCAACGCACAAATGCAATTTTTGCCTGGCTTAAATAAGCACTGCCATCCAAGGCTAACTGGGAAAAAGACAATGCAAATGGGTTTTTGCTGTGTTTTCATTGAGGAAACGGTGATTTGCTGCCCATATTCAGCAGGCAGTGAGTTTGCTCCCGATACTCCTCAGGCTTGATGATGGTACTACAGAAGAATCAATGCAAGTGCTACTCTCCTCCCCCACACCAGGCTTACCCTCCAGCCGAAGCCAGAGGTAGGAATCTTTCAACTTGGTGACTGTAGCAATGCAAACTTCTTCAGGATCAACTGGGTTCACAGCCTCAAGTTTCATATTCTCTTTAAATCCATGGTCAGAAGTTAACTAGGAAAAAGATGGAATACTTCAGTAAAATACCATCTGTCTATTCAGTATATGATATGAATAGCCATGGACAGAAGCTACTCATAAAAGCCTCAGTGTTTGAGTAACATAGAAAGATACTCATGCAGTCAGAGAAGATTTCAGATAATTAGCACACTGAATACAAGTAAGATATACTACGAACTACAAACAATTTAAGTTCAAAAAGGCTCTACAGACAGACCTAGAAAAGAACATGTTTGTACTCACAAACAAGGATGCTGAGGCTCACTGAAAGGACTGAGTGCATTCTAAGCAACCAGCAATTCTCTGCTGCTTGCTAACTAAGTGATAAGTCTGACAAATAGTCTGACCTGGCTCTCTATTCTATTATTTTAGCTTGTAAATCCATTTTACATATGCAAATAACATTCCTGCCTTATCCAAGTGAGGTCTGGCAGACACCAAAGGAAGCTTTCCTTTCATTTTAAATTTTTTGGATACGTAGGATTTCACTTTATTCACCAATTTAGTCCCCATTTGCAATTTAGTCCCCATTCATGGAAAAATTCCTAAAACATAAGAATGGGTATTTATCCAGGTCTGAAGCGCCTGAATTAAAGATAAGAAGTAACAGCCAGACAGAGGCCTTTTCCTCCCAGAGCCACTCCGCAACACAATTACAAGATCAATATATTACGAGTTCTGGAACTAGCCTGCAGTGACCAACTCTTCTCAGAAAAAGGATAATAAATTCAATGACCTGCTCTAAGAGGCCACAGCTTACAAGACAGAACAAGGGCAACAGGAATTCATAGCCAGCAACACCCTCTCAAACAATGGTAATTATTAATTTTCATTTCTTCCCCTAAGCACTGCAATTGCCCAAGTATTGTAAATGGAATTGGAAGGCAGGTGTTGACAGTGCCCTTTTCTCCTTGACAAGGTATTCTGCTTTGGGAGACAGCAATACTGTCATTGAACCAACAAAAGCCCAAAATCGAGCAATTACTCCAGGCACTGATTAATGCAAAATGATTATTTGGTACTAATTTAAGATGAATTGGTATTGATTAATACAATGGAATGCATTTTTCAAGCTGAAAGGAAGGAAGATTGAAAGAGTACACTAAGTAAATGAAAACAAGGTCTATTAAAAGGCTGTGTTTCCACAATTACAGAAGTGCAGAGGATTTATACTGTTTTATGGCTATTCCACGGACTCTTACACATCTCA
This sequence comes from Pterocles gutturalis, assembly GCF_000699245.1. Classification (NCBI taxonomy): domain Eukaryota; kingdom Metazoa; phylum Chordata; class Aves; order Pterocliformes; family Pteroclidae; genus Pterocles; species Pterocles gutturalis. Next base: position 7,437 of record NW_010144142.1, read on the forward strand.
ATTTTACAAAACACTGATTTCTTTTTGATCTACTTTATCACAACTGAAGCATTTGGTCCACCACTCACTTATCTAGGAAGCTGACATGCACCTACTACTGTTCACATACATCTGCACTTTTTTTACTCTTCCATTTCCTCAGTTATCACAGGAACTTCAAGGAAAAAACATGCAAAAGGTTCTTGTCCCTGGAATCAAGAATGTCATGCACTTAAGAGAGATTTTTCCGCAAGAGAACCTTACCGAGGGGAAGCAGCTCTGGGGAGCTGCCTCAGCACCACACTGTTTGAGGTAGTCTGCCCAGTCGAAGTCCTGCCCAGGATAACCTAGGTGAAGAAAAAGCGAAAGGGTTAGTTTAACAGCATGAGAACAAATGACCCATTTCAAGCTGACATGAAGTATAGCTCACTGAAATCTGCTTGGGTCACTCAAGTTTCTTAGCTGACTAGGGTTTCACTGAGCCAGCTGAGGTCGGCCCATGGCATGGTTCTCATGTATTTGAGATATCCTCTTTATTCCCACTGCAGAGGGGCTTCTGGGCACTGCCCCACCTTGATTCCCATTTTTGACTTGAAACGGTGTCAAACTAAAAGTGACTTCACGGAGAGCAACCTGAAGTGTGAAACTAGCACATCTGCTAAGCAGACAAGGGCAGCAATCGAAACATGGGGAAGTGTTTACAACTTTTCCATGGGGCACCGATGACATTCTGGCAAAGTTTTTGCAAGATTACTTCCTTCATGTCCTGTCAGCTCTGGAACTTTTAAAATTTTTTTTTAAAATAGAGCACCCAAAATGTGCCCAATACCAATGCATTACTCTCTCAAACACACCAAGTCATCAAAGAGAGCAGTTAGCTGTCCTAAAAGGCTCGTTGAGTTTGCAAACAGCTGTAAATCCGCATACATGTGTGAGGGGAAGAGTCTTAACAGGGAGTCCATCACGAGACAGAGCGTCTCTCCAAGAAAAACAAATTAAATTCTATTTAGACAAAATACTTCACTCCCTTGTGAACTAATAGAAAGCAAATAACTGAAGGGAACAGGGTGCAGGAGTGTGCTGCCACGATAGTTAGAGGGTGGCAGGATGTTATCAAGGAGACAATGGCAGCAGTTATTCCAGTAGTACCTTGGAAGCACTCTCCTACAAGAGATGCCTGTGGCAAGGGTTTAAGAAATCAAACATATTTTTAACACTAATCTAAGAATATAGTATTAACATGACAATCTAAAACCATTAAGCTCAACTACCCCTCAGGGAGGGCCTAACCAGAGAAGGACCTATTTATTGTTCTCAGTTTTATCAGTGCCAGCAGGACTCTTGAGACATTTCAGAATGCCCACCACTTCTGGGGCACCTACCAGAAGAGAAGCTTGAAATCTCTGTCAGCTCCAGACACATGCCTAGAAAGTGAGATTTCACCTTTCACATGCAAAATTCTAGATAATGCTTGGTCAAATAAAGCCACTTTTTGTACCTTAGCCAAGGAAAGGCAAGAGACAAACATCCTATGCTCTCCGCTCCTCACGAGCAGCTAAAACAAAACATCCCAAACTCTGTGGCAGTGAATGAGTATTGAGTCCCTGCTTTTACAATACCATTGACATTTCCATTTTGAGAAAATGCATAAATATTTCAGTAGCTAAGGATTGCTCCCCAATTCCCTTATGTCCTGAAGCAACGCTTCAGCAATCTGCTACCTTGCCTGAGAGGTCCTTGGAAAAAATACTTCATTACCTTCTAAGTGATAAGATGTTCTAAAAATATTATAAGACATTAGATAACAATGTTCCATTTTGATCAGAAGCAAAAATCCAATGCAAAGACTACGGGCTTCTGATATCATGTTAATTAATGCTGAAATCAACGCTGCCTTCAGCCCTGGAACACATTCTCCATTTGTTCAAGCGTTCAGGTTTTTATGCATGACCTGCATCCCCAGCCACTGTCATCTTCTCAAATCCAGGCACGTACCCAGGAAACTTCAGTTTCACTGACTCAAAGATCCTGTTTCTCAAAATCTGACCTTTCTTCTTCTTTCCTTGTGCCACTACATGTAATTCTTTTGCAAAAGTGTTGTCCTAAACATAGCACTCTGGGGACTGGCAATCGACTTCCTTCCAAGAGGAGTGAGCATGAGAAGCCTGCACAAACATACCTGGTGGGGCACTGAGATGCAAGCCGTTCTTCAGACTCCATTGCACGGGGAAAATACCAGCACTGTTGACGTGACAAATGTAAGACTGGCTGGTTGTAAGCTCTGGTCTCAAGTCATCAATTTCTATCATGAAATATTTTTCATTGAATACCTGTAGTTAGCCAAAAGAGAACCATGTGGTCTGGTAAGTAGCAGTTCTGATCTACTGCTCCTTCTCCCACATTTGAATAAATTTATTAAACAGCAATACTGCATGATGGAAACCTTTACCTTAAAATACTGTCAGGGTAAAAAATAAAAAAATAATTGAAAGAATCTATGGGATTCATAAACGAGCAGAGTCCTCTGCATTATCTGCAAACTTAACAAAAATAAGTAATAATAAAAGACAATGTAAAAGCACTTAAAAAGTAAGGTGATCAAGTCCTATATAAAATTTTCTTATGAAAAAATGCAGAGAAATTGGAGTTTGCAGTCTTATTACTATTCTGTAATAACAAAACTGCTTATTTCAACAAGGCTGAACTGTGTCCTAGGATGGACTGTCACAAGTAAAACCTGAAGTACCTATGAGCAGGACAAGAAAATATGAAGAAAAGTGAACGATTTTGCTTTGCTTGGACCTTTTTAGTAATAAGCGAGCATCTTATTTGAAGAAACTGTATGTTACAGTTTAAAAGAGAGAGATCACCAAAACGTAAAATATCCTATTGAGAGACTACCTGTCCTAAAGAAAAAGTAACGGTTCCCGGAAAATACACAAAAATAGATTTTAAAATATGCCCTAGTTTTATGTTGCACAGCAACTTTTTGTTTTATTACATCAAAGCAGGTCTCTTCAGAGCCTTTCACCTGTTTACCAAAACAGGAAGACAGAAGTAGCTCAAAACCTGATTATGTTGAGGAGTTTTCATTTCAACTTTTAAATCCATGTATGGGCCCTTCTTTGAAAACCAGGCTACTTAAACATCAGAGCTTGTACATAGCAACAACATCAACTTTCACAACAACAAAACCTCAAGATCTGTCTTCAAGTGGATACTCAGATTATGAAGGATTATATCTAATTATAAAATCTGGGTTTGACAATTTCAGACATTTGATCTTTTGAGCTTGTATCTTTATGGAACTTTTCCCTCACGTTCAAATCCAATGTCTTCACCATCAGCAGTTAAGTTTTTTTTTTCTCCTGGCAACCTGTCCCCTAAGGGAGACACACAAAAGACTTATTTGAAAGCTAGTTCCAAGATTTTATGATAATCAACTAACTAAATTTCCTGAGCATTTAAGAAGACCAGTTGCAGTTGAATGGAATCTCAACAGGACAAGTTAAAGAACCCTGGTACCTTGCAAACTGTAGCAGGAGAGATTACAAAAGGAGCCATTGGGTCCACAGCTTCTAACTTCATGCCTTCAGAGAACGAATGCACTCCAATCACAGGCTTATCCTGAAAAACAAAGTATCACAGTGATTACCTGCCTTTTTCCATCAAAAAGATGTACATTACATAATTCAACTGAAGAGGATAACTTGGGTTTTTATTAGTTCATTCTAACAAATAAAAATGCCGGAGTACCAGCAACCTCTCTATAAAGAAGAGAAAAGGCCAACTATGCCCTCCCAGACTGACAGTTTCCTCTGAGTTTTAGGAAATTGAGTCCCGAAGATTTACTCCTCTGATATTCTCCACACAGAAGAAAGATTTTACAATACGGGGTGGTCTGGTAAGTCAGCAGAAATTTTTTTTCCCTCTAACTTTTAGCACTCATCATGAGCTATAAGAGAACTATAAAAGTCTTCATTTTCAGCCTAACAAAAACCTGCAAAACAGGGTTCTTTCTCCAGAATTATGTATATCCTGCTCTGATTATGACCCAATACATTCAGGAGCAACAATATCTCCTATTCTATTCTGCTTACAGGTGTAAATGAAGCTAAGAAAAATGAACTAAGAAGTTGAAGGACTAAATTTACATTCCTACTTCTCAAAATGTGTCAATTTTTTAAAATAAATTTAATTAACGTATACTTAAATTCAGACTCATTAGTAAATTTTGCTAACACTCGGGATATAGCAGGACACCTTATACAGCATGTGTGACCTTATCAGGTTACAGATTAGGTGTTACACATGTTAAACTTCTCAATGTACTCACACAATTAGAGAGACTACACTCTGCTAGAAGGACAGTAATCTGCAAGACCAGCCAGTGAACAACCAGAGATGCCATTATAAAGGATCAGAACCAGGGATTTTTCCCAGTATGACCAGTAATGGCTCACATACTTGTGATGAGTGCCTTGTCTAACTTAACAAGAATTGTATCATAGTACGACTTTTTAAAATAGAAAGAAAAAAAAAAGAAAAACCAAAACAAAACAGCCTAAGACATTTCAGTAATAGTAACAGGACTGACTTCCCTTAATCATTTCTTAGGAATATAGCATTCTCATGATATCATCCACAGCATTAAACTACACATACTGTGTCTTTACCTTAAAGAGATCTGTAGGAACTGATGACTCCTCTTCCTCCTCTTTTACCTTCTTCAGGATCTCTTGCCAATCTGCTTCGCTCTTCAAGGACCTAATGGCTTGAGTAAAAAGAAGTGAAAACAGTCAATGAAATAATCTTCTTTCTTCTTTTCCCTCAAAAAACACAGTTTGATTTGTGCTCCTCCATGTGCTAAATTCACATCTGTTCAGAAACTATGCAAATACCTTCCTTCTTAAAAACTTACTGTTTTCCTGGACATTTGGATGTGCTACAAAAAGAGACTGAAGTCAAGCAGCAGTATCAACCATATGCTGCCCAGTCTATTTTTTCTGAGAAAATGGAAGTCACATCAACACCCAGGAAAACTTCTGAAGAAATGTATGACCACAAAACAATCCTACCTGGATAACGCTAGTCTGTTTTACGCTTAAATAAGCAGAAAGCTCAATATATGTTCCACAATTCTGTCCCAGTTGCATCAGTTACTCTTTTAGCATCTGTAATTGCTGACCATACACCTCTCTAACAAAGAGGAACTACTTGTACCATCACACACAAAGGATTCCTGAAGCCTGTGAGCATATCAAAGGCTCTTATGCAGACATAAAAACAAGTCTAGTAGCTAACTAATATTTTTCAAAAGACATTATGCACTTAAGTAGCACTATGGAATCCACCTCTCTCAGTTCTGTCAGTGATTTGATGTCTCCCTGCTCACAACCCTGATTTCAGCAGAGATTGCTCCAGCACTACCAAAGGCAGCATGCTCAGTCACTTCAGTGGAAATTGTTTTGTTTTCCTCCGCATGATTTCTTGCTGTAAGAGGAAAACATTAAAAAAAAAGCCCAACAAAAACAACTGTTCTGAACAACCTGAACTTTCACAAATAATATCACAGGGTGTGCCAGAAACTTAGATTTATACCTGCCTTTGCAGAAATGCTTTAGGGTAAATGCTCAACGTTTTCCAGCTTAAATCCAAGGCTTCCCCTCACCAGGAAACATGTTACATCACTGCTCAGCTCATAAGCATCCCATTTGTGTTTCAGCCTTTTGATGCCCTGCTTCTTTGGTGACCCACCCTGACATGCACATGCCTGAAAAACATGGTAATCTCTCCCACCCCTCTGTCTCCACTTCCACGCACTCATTCCCCGTGTACCCATTTTTAAGGACATTTTCGCATCCATGTAATACCTCTTTAGACAAGGCTTTAACGAGCCCTGTGGACTTGGGGTCCCAGCTGCAAAAGCTCCTGTTGAGCAGTGCTTCAAAACCAGATGATTTTCCTCCCACCCAGGATACAAACCTACCAAAAATAACCATGAAGGCATTCCCTTCCTCAGCTCCTCCCTTTCCACAAACAGGTGGAAAGTTTTGACAGCCAAAACCATTTAGCAACTTGCGAATGAGTGGGTGAAAAGTCTCGTAGGACTATTTACTGGTATTTTCACTTCCATTTCATTAGGTACAATATTTGTCAGATCAGACACTGACCATATGCATCCAGAAGGCACATTTAGAGCACCAAAGCAGCAGCAGTGTTCTCTAGCCACTGATCACCGTATAAAAGAGAAAGGTTTTGAGGTACCTAAAGGTGGCTGCAGGCTGTATCCATGTTGAGCTGCCCACCCCACTTGATGAAGGAAAGGGTCCAAGTAGAAGATCCATTGGTCAAATTTGTCACAATCCTCCAGCCCTTCGTATCGCAATTTAAGTCTCCCACCAACATTGTCTACCACGTTGACTATCCAGGCTTCCAGGGAATCCCGGATGTTTTGCAGTTCTAGTCGGGAGCCTGGTGCAATGAGATCCAAAGGATTTTTCCCTCTATGAAGCTACAAAAAGAACACAAATTATTCTGTACAACAGACCAAAACAAATCCCATACTTCCACTTCTTTTTACACATTCTTTTTCCATAAATGAAGTATGACTACAGAAGTAAAGAAATACAGGTCCCTTACTAACACAGAACAACAGAAATGACAATGTTTAGAATCACTGGTGCTTGCAGCAGAGCTTCTGCACTGCCTGTATTACAGTCATGTTTCAGTCCTCATCATCACTTTCAGAAGCATTATCACTTATATATTCAAGGTTTGAAGGAAACATGAATAATCTTTTTCTAAAACTGAGTCATCTAGCATATAAAGATGACTAGACAGAAAAGATACAAAGATAAAAATGTTAGCTGTAAAGAAGACATCAACAGCATTTTTTTTTTAAAAATTAAGTTCTGTACCGTACAACCAGACACTGATATGAGGTGCAAATATTGTTTTAAGTGCAGAGGAGGGGATAAAAACTTGGTTCTTCACTAGCAAAGCTGCAAGATTTAAGTGAAACAATAACCTGCCCATTAGCAACAAAACAAAAAAAATTAGTGAAAGGAGTATTTTGAGAAAGGAGACAACAGGAAAGCTAGATAAATAAAGGATTATTTCCTTAATGCTGTATGAAGGAGGAGCAGAACAGGAGGAAGACTGAAACCTAAGGGAGCCGGAAAAAGGTCTTCTGATAGTATTAATGAACAGCCCAAACCTGCAGTGACAGATACGTTTCAGGACAACACTATCAGAATTAAATAAATTCCTGTAAACAGGAAACCCTAGAGAATGAAACTTTAAGGTCAGCAGCATACTGCAATGCTCCCTAAACTTAAAAAAGGAATTGAACTGACAATCTGAATAGGGATTCCCTTAATAACAAAGGGGAAAACCAATCTAACAAAATCCCAGATGCAGCACACTTACCCCCTCCAGCAGGTTAGCAGGAGCACTGCATGCTCCTTTCAGCACCCGCTGCAGGAATTCCTCCTGGTCAGGTATCTTGTCCTTGATACCTAAGTGAAGAGTGAAGAAGACAGACTGTGATTCCTCCTGCCAGATAAAGATCATTCAGACAACAAGACAGACTCTTGCACTGCCTAATTCTCAAGAATCTGCCACACACTCACCAGTAATACCTTAAAAAAAGAAAAAAAACCCAACAAAATCTTTAAAGGAAATGACAAAGCAGTAGAATTTGGTGGGTGATGATTAAGATAACCACAAGCCTCTGTAAAAATCAGTATAATTCTGAAATTAAGCTAACTCCTCTCTGGTGAGAGAGCAACCTCCTACTGTAAGTCACAGGATTTCAGAAGAACAGTAGACAACTTCAACTTGTCATCACAGCAACACCACCAGCGTGTAACAGCAATTATGGAGACTACCTGCTGAGCTTACAAAGGACAAAAGCATACTTTTGTATTACTCCCCACTTCTGCATATGGAGCCAATACCTTCAGGCACTTTGAGAATCTTCCTGTTCTGCTCGCACCAGCCGATGGGGTGTAAATCAGCCGTCATGATATCACACCAGAAGTCAGCCTTGCGGTCTTCCCCATAACCATCGTAGCGCAACAGGAGCAGCTGCCCACAGGTAGTAATGATGGTGGCTACCCAGTAGGTGTTTTGGTCAGACTTTACAGCAACTTCTAGCTTCATACCAGGGGCAAAACCATTCTGCAAACTTGTATCCACCTGAAGAGGAAGAAGATCATCACATTTGAGCACCTCCCAGAAACTTCATGGAACAACAGGGGAACCGTTTAGACGTGTTCCTTAGCAAAAAACCTCAGGCCAAATGCTGTCCAGTCTCTTCAGAGAAACAACTTCATCACGTTACGTGACCCAAATGGGAATGTACACAGTGTCATCATTAATGACATCTCCTTTGCATTTCAGAGTATCTTTTCCACCTTAAATCAGTATCTTGCAATTAATCTTCCTGCCTGGGACAATACCTCACCCACCACTGACAAGCTTTCCAGCTCACAGCTGGGTTGGTCAAGCTAGGCAAAACTAGGGGTCAAACTTGGCAACACAAATTTGACTTTTTGTGTTAAACTATGCCTTTCTACCTCTTTGGATAAAGACACTGTTTAAAGTGCACACACGTGCTTTAGATAACGATACCACTGTCTCTTCCACCATGCTCATTTAAGAAGGCATGAACCCGCACAAATTGGAGAATAAGGAATTTTAATGCCTCTACCCTTAATAATTCTGCATGTAACATTCTTACATAAATTGCATAGAACATAAGCAGCACGTGTTCTTCAGCGAACTCAAGCTTTGACAACAATAAAGCACCCAATACCATGTGCTGTGTGTGTGTTGTGTGCAGGTGAGGAACCTGACTGCACAGAACTCAGATACTGAAGCGTAAACATAAAAAGAGAAAGCAAAACATTAGGTTTCTCATATCCCTAACTTCTCCCAGCTCAAACACTCCCGAAAAAGCAGAAGGACCCTGCTCTGCTCTCACTACAGTATGTTTCTGAGATACGCTTAATTCCATGGCCTCAGTCTTAATTAAAAATCTCACACGTCGATCCCCTGTTCTCAGCTGAACGTAACTGGTGTTTTGTCTCTGAAGTGGTCCCAAGTTCCATTTCACCTTTGAATCAACTGCAAGAAAGGCTTTCAGAACAATGCAGACACAGTAGATATTTTCTGGGTTATTTATTACCAGTTCTGCACCGACGGTTCAGTAACTGCCACAGCTATTATAGTCTCATCAGCCAGCACATACTGCTTTGCTAAAAATAAAACCAAGAGAACGACATCAGAAAGAAAAGCATATGCCTCTGGTAACTGTTCACATCCTTTAGGTTAATGCCCTCCACTTAAGAGAAAATTCTTCTTAAGAACAAAATCAGCAGGACCCAATACCTGCGGATGTTTTGAAGTGATATTACCGAAGTAATCTCTTTAAAAAGATAGCTGCTTTGCTGACGAGATATTACTAAAGTCTTCATACTCTGATTTTTGGAAGAAAAGGCATGAGCTTGACACACTCAGAAATCTCTGCAGCGCTCTCTGTGCTCAAACTCTCAGCAAAGCCTCCTGGCAGAGAGGCTGCATCCATCGAAACCAGCCGCACCAGCCGGAGCTTTCCCTGAAGTCAGGTGCGTTTTTCAAACACTGTCGTTTATGTTCCCCGCTGGATACAGCAGAGCCCAAGAAGTTAGCACCCTCTCCTGGCAGCTGGGCAGGACGACACCACCAAGCAGTTCCAAGGTTTCTCTAGGCTGGCTCACCCAGCAGGCTGGCTCGCAGGAGGTGATGCGGACGAGCTCCAAGAGTATTTTCCTTGGGGCAGTGGGTCTGACAGAGCGGCAGCCTCCTGCTGCACATATGGCAAGCTGAGATGGGCATGAGCGGCTAGTGACAGCGCTGCTCGGGCAGCTCCCACCCCCAGACCCTCCTTCCCACCCAGTACTATCCCCTCACTGTGTGCCGTGTCGCAGCTCAGACCTGGGGATCTGCCTCAGCTCAGGAGCAGGAACAGACAACAAGGATTGAGAGCATGCAAGAACATGTGTTCAGATGATGTTGAACACTAGCTTATTTTTAGTATTTTTTTTTCACACACACATAAGTTGCAGAAAAGAATTAAAAAAAAAGAGCATTCAACAGTTCTAGAGAAAGTGTATTTAGACAGGGTGGGACGACAGCACTGGCATCCAGTGTAACACCAGGTTTTTGGTAAGCTCTTTCTCCTGCTAGATTGTAGGCAAAACAGTCACTTTGATCTCAAGATTTTTAGTTTTTAAAATGCAAACAAACTAAACATTAATTTAGAAAGTTAATTTGAGAAAGTACCTTACATTTTCCAATGCATCTTGCTCATAGTAAGAGCAAAACTTTCAGAATTAATATAAGCAGACAAATATTAAAAAGTCCTCCCTCCCATCAGCAAGTCTAGTCCCTCGCTAACACAGGCTGTGCAAGCATGGATTACATTTTCTTAACTTGATCATGTTCTCTCCTAGAACATGGGTTAGGTATTTATCACCCACCACTTATAAAGGGAGGCTGGTCACAGTCTCACTACTCCAATATTTAAAAAGAATCAAACAAAAACCTTAAACTTCCACCTAAAATTTATTTCTATTAATCAATTAATGTATTTATACATGTCCACTTGCTCTTGTGCTCATATTATTCTTCAGCTTAGTTTGTTCCCCTCTGTTTTTTCAAGACTAGAAAAGCAGTTCCCTCTTAGCTCTCCTGATGGTAGATTATAAAAACAAATCATTCTTCAAGTCAAGCAACTAGCGCTGCACAGATTCCAGCTGGAGGAACCACCAGTCGCTGGCACAGAGACATGGGTGCCTGTAGGCTCTCCGCTGAAAATCTCTCACCTGATGTATCTTGGAATCACGCGAACATTCTTTCAGGGCTTCATAACACAGGCTGTCACTGTCCACTGGGAGGCACTGAGGCTCTCCTCCTCTACCTTTTCCAACCTTCTAACCGACAGCAGAAATCCTCAGCATGTGCCCTTGGACTATTGGATTTCTATTAGCAGCAAGATCTAGGTGATGTGACACGGCTGTAAATATGCTCCTCTCTCTGCTTGTCAATTCTGTGTCAGCATTTACTTTCAAGAAGTTTATGCCAAGTTTATTACGGAGAACATCAAACTTGGCCTCCAGACAAATCCTAAGGGAACTCTGCTAGCAAACGCGTGGCGCTTCCCCTTCAGAACACACAGGCATCTATTTTCATGCTCATTCCTCACTCCCGTGCAGCGCTGCCGGCATCCCAAGCCCCCAGGCTGCCCCCGTGCCAGGGTGCCAGCCGGGATCACCCCGCACAGTTCCGTGGCTGCGGCACGCCGGAGGCACCCAGCGCGGAGGAGGGGGACTGGCAGCATCACCAATGCACTCCCCACCAATGCTACTCGCACCAGCAGTACTGCACCTTGTTCTACACACCTAGGGAATAATAGCAATAAAAATACGTGGATTTTTTTTAAATTTAATTTTATTTTTACTGATGGTGGCCACGGCAATCAGACCTCTTGTTTGACACAACTGAGTTGGCAGAGTGCAGCGCAGCGGTAACAAAGTAATTCAAAGCGCGTCTCCTGCCAATTAACAAAATATAGCTGCAATGTCAATTCAGTTGGCAAAAACTGTAAAGCTGGCATTACAATTAGTTTGTATAATGTCTGAGATATGATAGCAAGTTTCTTTAACAAAGATCACATAAGGTAAACCACACCAGAGGAGCAGACAGACCGCTCCTCGCACCACTGCAAAACGCCACTGCTCTGATTCCATACTGCTCCCTCCACGCGGGCTGCACGGACATCACCGCTCTGAGGAAGCTTGCTCTTGCTAGAGCCTTAGCACGCTAAGGAAAAGAAAGCAAGCACAGGCCTCTCCCCTTCAGAAATGAGACACCTGAACGTCCATTTTGAACAAAAGCACGCAACTACATCCCACTGTACGGAAGAGCCTTTGCAAAGTCTACATTTACCGTACATCTTTACTACTAACACAACTGCCATATTTTAATAGATTCTTAGAAGTTTTGCACTTCTGGTGGTTACCTTTAGACTCAAAATGCTTTGTGATCCTTCTGTGAACAGACCTCAGTTTGTCTTCCTGAAGTGTACAAAGTGGTGACACTGGACCTGAAAGCCTGAGCACCACAGATTGCTTTCCAAGCAATGTGCCACACACAAGTCATTGCCCTCACTGTCACGGTAAAAGACCCACAGCAGTCTTTGAAAGACTATACAACAGTGACTTTATTAAAGAGTTGGATAAGGATACAGGCTGGCAGCCTGGAAGGTGTTTCAACTGTTGGAAGAGATCCAAGAGGTTTGGAAACCAGTTCTATACAGCTCATCTTCACTGACGACCCAGTACCAGAAGCCAGACTTCACATTCAGATCTCACCCAACGGGACACGATTTTACCAACAAACATTTGATTAAAGATGTCCAAGGGCAAAAACAAGAGCTTATCAAGACTTCATCTTATCCATTAGGATAATTGTCGAGCACAGCCTTAATCAGTTTTCTAACTGCTACAGTCAAGTGTTTGGCAGAGCTATTATTTTCTCCTTGGTCTCCTTGAGAACCACCATTAAAACCTTCATTGAGAGCATATTTGAATTCTGCTGTTCAAGAAGTATGCCACCAGCTTTCTAAAGCTAGCTCCTCCATAGCCATTGTTCAGTAGCAATCACCAAAATTGAAGAGCTACTGGCCAGTTTGGGCTTTAAGAAAAAAAATAGGAGCCCCTTAACTTTCAGCACATGGGGATGGGATTACCCTATGCCATGTACAGAGGGGAAAAATCAATAACAAAAAGGTGAAATTCCTCATTTCTCATTACTGTAAGAAACAGGATTCCATTTAGTCTTCCAGATTTGAGAGCATCAACTCATTCAAAGAAACCCTAAACATTCAGTGTATCAAAAAACCAATGTATGAGATGGTAAGAAAACACACGGTCGGTCCCTTACTCACATGTTTAAAAGATCCATGGGGGGCTGCAGTTGCTCCTGTGTCTTCTAGATACTCATCCCAATTGAATTCCATTTCTTCCACACTGGAACCAGCGTCTGGAAGAGAAGCCAAGCGCCTATTTAGCAACCTGTTGCCTTAAGTTTTAGGCTACTAAAACTAACTACAGCAAAACCCACTTCAATTCCAAATGATTGACTATACAAGTGTAGACTGAACTTCAGTTATGCATTTCAACATACAGACACTGTCTAGCTTTTCTCTGTATGTAAAGGGTGCTGTAAGTTGGATTTGGTCTGAAAAATAAGTGAGATCCTGAGGATTTTGTTTAAGCACAAATTGTTTATAATTTTCATGAGGAGAACACAGTCAGAAGAGTTCTGTATTCCTATCAACAAATATAAGAGACTTAAAACTCTGGGCACCCTGGACCGTCAGTGTATTAAATTAAAAAGCATCCAGGAAACGGCAGTACTGATAGTAAGAGGTTTGAAAGGAAAAAGAAAATTGAAATGTGATTCCCCTCTTTTTTAAGTTAGATAGTATTTATTTAGATGTTAAAAAACACCACAAGCATTGAGAAGGATTCAGGGTAGTTCCAAGGAAAACAGCTTAAGACTCAACTGAAATCAGGAACGCCCAAATTAGTCACTTAAAAAAAGACAGGTCATAAGGTGTAACAGTTTCTTTAGACCAAAGAAACCTCACTTCTAGATGCATTTAAAGCAAATATGTGCTAAAACCACTCAAGCCACAGTTCAAAACTCACTCAGGCTGTTAGGGAAGCAATCGGCTGTAGTGAGCCACACCACGAATTAATCACATTTTTTATGATGACTGTCAAGCCCGTCCCCCAGCCCTGGTCTCCCCCTCGCTTCTCGGCTCGCTTCCCTGCTCCCCTCCTATTCCCGTTTTCTCCAATGTGTAACCCGCTCTGCTAGAAGACACGACAGCCAGCACCGGCTGGATTTCAGGTCCCTGTTCAGTTCAGCACGCAGCCACATTCCACCTCTCCTGCAGGCACAGCTGGGATGACCAGGGAGGGTCCCACCTCGCGTTCGCGGCATTTTTAACCTCTGCACACAAACAACTGCAGGCTCGGCAGTGAAAGGGATAGCTGTGATATGACATAACAGGAAAGCTTTTCATTTTCACTTTTAGACCGATTCTATCATCCACACCACAGTTATCTTTGTGAATGAACACCAGAGATTTTCATCTCTCAGTACCAGCAAACCCGATACCTTGTTTACATTTGAACACAGAGAAATCTCTGTGTATCCAAGAGTGGGGAGGGCTCAGCAAAGGCTACGGGACACCAACATTTCCTACACACTCAGCCTTTCTTAGGACAGGTGGTAGCTGCTCTTTCAAGGGGTAGTAGTTTGTATAGGATAGATTACGTGTCCAAAAAATGAATGAAATACTATTACGTGCCCTTATCAGCCCCACGGACATGCTGACAAACTGCCAAGTGTGCTTCACAGCCGTTCTGAGCCCTCCAATAGAGAGGGGCAAATATTTGCCCAGAAGCTTGAGCTACTTTAAATCATCTAAAAAACCTACAAGTCCTGAGTGTAAAGTCCGTTCATTTTCTCTTCAAAACGATTGTCAAGCTTATCTTTGACTTTCCACTGTAATTCTAGGAATTATCATTTCCCCAAATTCAGAAATGCATGCTCAGTCAGCTTTTGTTTGCTGATGACAGTATCTGTCTTAAAGGCAGCTCTTATCTCTCCTGAACGCAATTTCATTTTGTTATTTTTAAACAACCACAGTTGGTTATATTGGCTTTTCATAAGCCTCAGAGCTCAAAAAATTCAGAGCTTTAATATCACCATCACTTTTAGGCAATATTTTTTAACTTACTGAAGAAACTGACCTGGAGAAGGACAAAGTAAGTAATTCTATTAAAAAAAATAAATGAGGGAACAAAGAGGTTAAGGCACAGACCACAGCTGTTTGCAAATTAGGGTGGTGCTGATCAAAGCTTTGGCTGCAAGTCATTCTAAGAAAAATAAATTTCACTGCAAAATGTTAAAACAGATTAAGATTTCTCAACTTATTACAACAGCATTTTACTTTAATACAACAATAAAAATGCTTAAGTTCACAGCTGCACAACCGAAGCGGGAACAAGCACCAGCTCAAACACAACATCTATGGTCAGCTGAAACCAAGAGCGAACTTTGATTTTTCCCCTGCCCAGAGAAAGGCAGCTCACCCTTTCCCACTGGAAAGCACGTGGCTGCTGAACAGCAGCAACAACCCCGCTTTCACCCAACCCCACGTGCTGGTTTTGGCTGAGGTAGAGTTAACTTTCCTCATAGTGGCATTTTTTACATAAAAAGCTCTGCTTGCAATGTCTAATGTGTTCCTGTTTGAAGAGAAACATAAAGCAACGTGACTGCTCTGTGCTTTTTAACAAGTTTAAAAGCCAAGCAGCTCGACCTGGGAATACTACACGGATGGATCGCGAGGCTTTCCAGCCCTGCTCTTTACCCAGCCGCCTGCAGCACCAAGTCTTCAATAACGTGTTATCATCAGATAACTGTCTAAGGGGCAGTTAAGCTCCTTAAATGAGGCACAGGTCACTTAACACACTGAAAGGGTCAATTAGTAACTTATGTTGCCACTTAATTGCTACAAGGAGCTCCTGAGAAAGCCAGTTTGCATGCTGCTGCAGCTCCCCCCTTTTGCCTCTATGGTTAAACCCAGTTCCCAACTGGATCAGAGTTACTCCAGGTCCTTTGTCACTCCACTAATCCCTGTCTCTGCAGCCTCTATGTTTTCATAACTGAAGGAGCCGTTTCCTTCCAGGTCCGCTCTGTGGTGAGAAGGGTTCGTGTTGCTTTGTACCATACAGTGCCCCAATTTCACCAGCACACCCAGAAGACTTCTTGCAACTCATTTTTTCATAGGGGAAAAAAAAATAATCACAAATTCCTGTCCAACACTCATTGCAAGTTTAATACTCTTCCTGCCTTATTTTAGGGAGTTCTGTTGAGTCAGAGGGAATTTTTTTTTTTTTTAACTTTTGCTGTTGTGTTTCTTCATAAGAGTTCATCTCAGCTCGCGCTTACACTTTACTAAGGGTTTACAATTAAATAAGACGAGGTGATTAGCCTTGTCCTTCAGCCACTGAGCACACAGCACAGGGGAGTTCAGGCACGTTCTTTGGTTTCAGAGGCTGACCGCTGACCGCCGAGGGCCGTGCTCTCTATCTGTTGCTTCTGACATGTGGCCCTGCCACAGCATCCCCGGTTATTCATGCACCTTTTTCTGAGCGAGCGTGGAACGTGAAAAGCTCATTGAATAAAGCTCTAAGCAAAAATGCTGCAGGAGGTTCATAGTGAGAGCAGCAAATTAGTTTTCTAATTGTGGCACGCAGTAGCACTACATAAACCATGGGATACCTCGGAAATCAAGTATGTTTTTCAGTATCCGAACGCAGAAGCATTCCAAGAGTGTGGTGAAGGAGCACCTCTCCGGTAAGGCTCACGCTAGCTGGAAATCTCCAAGAGTCAGAATCCAATTGCTTTTCTGGTTTTATTGGCAGGATAGCTGCAGCAGAGCAGGGCCCTGTTTGTATCAAGCCTTTGATCTGCTCTGCTGGTGTTTTCTCCAAGACCCTGTTGCACAGCACCGTCCTGGTGGGTTAGCAGATCCCAGGATACAAGAGGACCGCTTCAGTGAAGCTACATTCCTGAGCGGCCATATGTCTGCATTAAACACCCCGGTGACTCTGAGTTCAAACTACCCAATAAAACCTCACATATTTAAACTAGAAATTAACTTCTACTGTGAGAAAACTTCCAAATTTACATGACAGATTACAACAACCCAAACCATATTTGATGCATTTAACCCTAAAGCACAATTTATTAATGCAATGCTGCATGGGTGTACATATACTTATGCTTCCTCTTTCTCTCCATATCCTTACTTGAATAGAATTGCTACATGTCCTAAATGAATTCAACTTTTTACTACACAGAGACATATTTTTCTATAGCAGACAAGATGGTTGAGCCGCACACTGGCTCAGTGGCAAAGCACAACTTTGGGAAAGGTGGGGAAAGAAACGAGACACAATTCTCACCTCTGTGGCCTCACCATACAACTAGATTTTGTCAGCGAAGCTTTCAAACCAAGCTAACAAAAAATTTATCAAGTAAAGTCTGAGAAATGTCCTACAGAGGTTCCGTGGAGAATGCTTATCCACTTTGGAGGTAAGAAAATTGTCTGTAAGAATATCAGAAGTTTCCTGGGTAGGTACATCATTTCCCATTTATCACTACTTCTACTAGCATTATTCTGAACACTAACTCTCTTCCTTTCTGAATTTTACATGATTTATGTCCCAGTGCTCTCTGATACATGCAGGAAGAGAAAGAATACTGAATTGTACCATTCGGACACAAGAAGGTAGTGAAATACTAAGGACATAAGCCCTTAAAAATACCCTCAATGGAAACAGTCTACACCACACTGTTTTGGTCTCTGGATTTGAGTTAAATTCTCCCTGCAAATAATTTTCATGTATCTTTGATGTGATTTAGTTGAAGACTGTTGTCATATTGGGTGTTTAAGTACATCACATTGAAGTCTGCAAGACCTTCAATTAAGGCTAACCTAAAGGTTTCTCACCCTGAAAATTAGATACATTTCAGTATGATTTTAATAACAGTTAATCTTTTCCATCTCTACCAGCTGCAAGACCATGAATAAATAAAGACAGGTTGGAATTTCAGCAGCTGAGAAAGACTGTGACAAGAATGAAAGTTGTCTTTTCCCCTTGTAGTGCAGGGGAGCATCACAACCAACAACCTTGACCACTGTCTGGGTTCTTGCAGGCAGAGAGCCAGTATAAAAAAAACCGAAAAGACAGAGGGGAATCTCCAAAAACCACTAAAAATCATCAAGTGCAAAAAATGACACCGGTCAAAGAATATTAAGGGAATGTTCCAATAGCAATTGGGAATGGTCTAACTCAAAGCACTACAGGAAACAATGCTAGAGGGCACAACAGATCTATTGTGCTTATGCCTACACGTGTAGCATTTGCTGGAAACTATCTTTGAACTCAGCAAGTAAAGCTCTCTTCAGTTATTGTTTGCTTTTCATAGCTGTACTCAAAAAAGCACCAAAATGGATGCTCAGGAAAACAGCTGTTGAGTAATTCCAAGATAATATCAAACCCTTCCTAGAAACTCCAAAAGCACATAGAGAGGACTGTGTGACCTATGATACTTTTTGAGGAAGATGGAAAAAATTTCAGTAAAGGTTTTAGTACAGAGGGATGTGCTACCAGACTGTGAACACCCCATTGCTGACCATGTACACATGTCCTTACTGTTCCTCTCAGCTGCTCAAAGCCTGTTCTCTTTCTTACACTACGTGACAGATGTTAGCAGTTCCCACTAGCAGAGGAAACAGTATTTGCATGTGCCTGGAGACATTCTGCCTACTTGTCCATGCTGCTTTTTCTTGCTTATTTGAGGATATAATGTTGACAACAACTTGAGTGTTGGCTATAACTAATAATCAAAAAGCATATTTCAACATCATAAAGCAGATGCTAGCATTCTGCTACAAGCACTGCAGATTAAAATCATGTTTAACATTTCTTCAGTAACACCAACAGCAACTAGACTTCCACAGAGTTACGGTACAAGTACCAAAGTAATACTCAGACAAAATCCTAATCCAATTGTTTACACTGGTAACTACACACTAAAATTTACTTTCTATCAATTGTACCAACACTATAGGTAGGGACTTCCTCAAGGAAAATGAACAAACCATGGCAGGCAAGTCAGAAAAAGGGATGGGCCCTATCTCCGTAAGAGTGTACGACACCAGAACCGTTTCAGAAAGCTGTTAGCATCCCCCACCATCCCAGACTGACACTTTTCTCAGCCTGGTGTTTCAAGGTGAACCAAAAGCTGAGCTGATTTATCATAATATACCACTCTGCAGCAGGTTAGGAGTTGATATCCCAAACCCATCAAAGCAGGCACACCAAGGTATATCAGAAAAACAGGACAGATTACAGTGGCAGCAAATGGCTTCAGTCATCTGACTTTTAAAGCAGCACCACAACCTTGTTGAAATATTAAGAACAAGATGAACATGAGGACAGAACAAAATAATATTAACCACACTGACAGACAAATGCCTTAAAAGAGTAGTGTTAAAGCCACTGAGCTTTTTATAAGCCCAGCTCATACTGATACTACAAAGAGGTAGTAGCTTCTTAAATACCCAGTTACCAAGGTGGGTGAGATTTCGTTCTCCTTTAAGCCAACGATACACCTTGCTTTTGAAATAGAGCAAAACCAAACATAAGCCCAATAGTCAGAATCTAACCCACAGTCATTGACACCTGAGTTTCTCCCTGTACACAATACACAGCATCAGACACATGCTCTGTTCACTGTGTTTATCTGTGTTCCATCTCACTTGCCAAGTTTTTTGAGAACCACTAGCCATGGATCTCAGCCAGACCATTACCTGCATCATATTGCTGTTCTCCATTCATCTCCACAGCAGCCCTGTGGTGAATTCGAGCCGCCAGAAGCAGGGGAATCCGATGCTGTCACAGCTTGGTGATCATGAGTTGTCTCCCACCTTCAATCCTACTGGCAGCAAGGACATTCAAGAAGGGATTCTAAAAAAAACCTGAAAGGAACAACTGGTAAGAAAATCTTTATCAGATTTTAACCACTTTAAGATACACCAGAAACATTACTCCAGCAATAAGCCAAAAACCTTAAAGCAAACAAGGTCATCTCACTGTGTTTATGTCTATTGCACACACCATCTGCAGACCAAACTGATTCTAGAAAAAAAAATAAAATCCTTAATCAGTCAATTATAAAGCTGACTTTCAGCATCGCTTCAGCCCCCCAAACAAATCCACCACTCTCAAAAGCTCCTTCAACCCTTCACAAGGCTGAAGAAGCAGGGAACCAAACAAGTCATGGCTTAGAAACAAGACAAAACAGAACCCAGCTCCTTTGTCACCTGGACCAATAAAAATGTCAAGAAAGCCAAACCGATACGAGTAAAGAAAGAGCACAATAAGGCTAACAAAATGTCTGCTCAGGCTGTGGGTGAAGAGGAGAAGAGAGGAGAGGAGAGGAGAGGAGAGGAGAGGAGAGGAGAGGAGAGGAGAAGAGAGGAGAGGAGAGGAGAGGAGAAGAGAAGAGAAGAGAAGAGAAGAGAAGAGAAGAGAAGAGAAGAGAAGAACCCTAGCAGGTTAAGAAAAAAAAAAAAAGAAAAAAGAGAAGGGAGCAGAACTACACTCCTAAACACTTTGTGATGAGAAACTGTAACGTTTGAACCTGTTTCTATGAGCAATTAAATCATTATTTCATTACTAATGGTAGAAACGACGGAAGGGCAGGTCTAAAGCAAGCCTACCAGGCCACTGCACTGGCAATGTACTGAGAGTATTTTTCCTTTACAAAATTCTCCACTAAAGCAAAGTTGTATAGCAAATAAAAGCCTATGTTATATGTTTCTTTATTAAAATATCAAGCTTTAACCAACAAGTTTATACAAATCAATGAGACAGGGCATGAGGGGGCCCAAAAAACAAGATTATTGGCTTAAAAATTATTTTTTTAAAAAGATAATAATTAAATACCCTTTGCATTCTTGAACATTTGGGAAGCACCTGTTTTTTCTTTTTAAGTAAGATACTAGGAATAATGTGGAGGACTGAAAATCAGGTTTTAAAAAACACAGGCTGCACTTCCCACCTAACCATTGTTTGAATAACTATGGTTCAAAAAAAAAAAAAAGGTGAAGCCCTACACATTTGAAAAGTCTTAAATTTATTATTTGAGTTTTGTACACCTATAGGGTCTATGGAGACTACTCAATAATCCTTAGACGGGTCTTGCGGGAGGGTCCTTCTTTTTTTTTTTTTTTTTAAGGTTAGAGAAGCCAACATCTTTTAAGTGGTTTTGTTTTTTTTTCCTACTGCAGCATGGACAAATCCATAAGAAATGTGTGTTGCCCAGCAGATGGAAACATGAAGATCGTACTTAAAAAATCAGGATCACAAATTACAGAGATTTTCCTGCTTTTAAAGGTGCAACAATGACTCCACTTCTGAAGGTATAACTGGACTGGACACACAGTAAGTACAAATGACTAAGTCACTATCCAGCCCTTCTCTCTCTGAAGGAGCATCTTCCATGCCACCACAACTGCCAGCAGACCTTAAGCAGCTTTATGCAGGCTGCAGTTGCATCTGCACTGCCATCCAAATAAGCAGCTTGTGAATTAACAGCTTGTCTGAAAAATTCTAACAAAACGTTTTTTCCTTTGAAAATTAGTCTGTTAAAAATTGAAGTATTTTGAAGAAGTAGGTCTATTACAGGGATGTTTAGGTGGGAGAGCGACTGTGTCTGCCAGCTTGTCAGCCCGGTTCCTCGGTGGTCTCAGAGGGGACAGCGACGGCAGCTCCAGCAGCCCCCGGCAGGAGGAGTGGGCAGGTGTCTGCAGCTGGGACCGGAAAGGGCAGCGTCACTGTCCCTGCCGACAGCAGTATCCTTAGGCTTTGGTGGTCCCCAGGCAGAGCAAGATAATCAGGATGTGCTTCCACCATTTAGATACAAAGAACGTGGAAAATAAAAAATAAAAAAAAAAAAGGACCCCCCCACCTTCCTAAAGTACCGTAACTCCATCATTTTGTGGAGGATTTACATGGTTTAATTGTAAAACGTTGACGTTGAGTATAGCAGGCTGCAAACGACTGTGTCCTGAGCATGTTTGTGGAGCATCCAGGCTTGCCAGCTGGCAATATCCCCCAGGTCAAACCAAACCCAAGTTACACTTCAACTGAAAGTGAGATATCAAAGCAGTACTGCAGACCGAGCTCCAGTCCTTGGCATGAACTGTAGGGAACTGCAGCGCAAAGCACGGAAAAGCCTGGCTGAAATCTCCTGTACACAACACTGGGAGCTTCATTCACACACAAATAAAACAACAAACTTGAACAGAATTAAAGAAACACCCACCAGCAGTGCTCAGTGGGGTAGGAACTTCTCAAGTACAATCAAACACACAGCCAACTTCAAACATTTTTATTACATGTGAGAATAAAAGTTTTTAAGAGTAACAAGAGGTATCACTAAGAGCTCCTATTGAATGTTAGCTTAATGTCACAAAAATCTACCGCGTAGAAGATATTAATAAGATTTTATTCATTACAGCTTCAGGAATGTGTCTGGAAGGGAATTTAGCTGCCAATTCCTGCTATACTGCTTCTACCCTGCTGCTCTCCAGCTCAAAATGACTGTGCTCAGCAGATCCCTGCAAGGTCACACGGTAACTCCCAGTTCAGCTCTGGCTCTGGGTTACTGACAGATGAAGCACAGGTACCAATCTCCATCAACCTCCGTTGGTTCCTTACGTACTTCCTCCACGCGCTCAGGACAAGGCAGAGCAGGGTAAGCTAACGCAACAGTCCCCGTGTCCCCAGCCTGCCCCTTCTGAAGGCTTTCCTCCCGCAGCAGCCTGACGGTCTGAGCTTCCATGTGTTCCACCCTCATGAAGTGATGCTGGAAGGTGATGTCACTGGCAACCTGCACGATGCTTGGCGCACAGCAAAGAACTAACAAACAAAATACTTTTTAACCATTAATCAAAATATTTCTTGGCAATGGCCTATCGTAAGTCTATCAGCTGTCGCGCTGCTAAGCCAAAACAAAGGCAATGCTGTGAAACACGCCGAGTGAAGCACGCAGTCCAGCAAATCTGGGGACACGCCACTGGTTTCTAATAGCGAATCCCTGGCAAAGTACCCCCACAATTTAATTGCAATTAAGATATTTTCAGTTTATGGGATCCAGCTCTCAATTAACTTCTATAACTAAACTAGGTAAGACAAAACTAACTCAACCTTTTTTTGCAACACAGAAATATTTAAGACAACACCCCCTTTGCTGCCAAAATCCCCAAAACCAAACACCAAAGACGCTATTTATTTACAGATGCCAAATACTGGCAGCTCCTATTGAAGTTAATTGATATTCTGCCCAAGTTAAGTTGGGTAGTTGTTCAGGATTTCATAAGCAGCCCTGGTGTTTTATGTACACAAAACTGAGAGTACTCGTAATTAGCACCCACCATGGCTGATGCTCACAGTCTGGCACCCCAAAGATTATCTTCTGATAAGTCTTGAGGGGAGGGGAGCACAAGCGCAGCTGGAACAGAGCTGATCTGGAAATACTTTGGACTCTTCAGTCTCACTTCTGCATTTCAAACCTCCTTTCAGCACATGAAATATTCAGATGTTAGCAACTGGAGGCAGCATTAAAAACAGTTACAGTTCATTAAAGCCAGATGGCTCACTTGAATATGAAAAGAAATCAAACATAAGTTGGATGTTGAATTAAAGTAAATCAGCTGGTGTCTGAGGCTTAATATTATTTTAAAACAAAGGCGCATGAGACAATGGGGACAGGAGACATCCCTATGGACTCAGGAGAAGCTACAGAAAGGATCAGGTTTCACCAAATTCCTTCAGGCAAAGGCATCCAGTAAAATCTATTTCAAAACCCTGAGCCCAATACACGGAGCTTCACTCTGCACAGGCAGGCAGAAAACCTGTTGCAGAGGTCTCTCAGAGAGGGAAGAGGTTCTTCAGTGCCTGAAACCTCCAACTCCACCACCAAATACCGAGATAAATCTACTGTTCACACCAACAAGGGAAGGTGTCTCTTTTGTTATTTCTGGACCACACCCCGGAGGCGGGAGGAAAGGTGTAAATGTCCTCCTGGTCCCTACCCCGATTTATACACATACCTGTGCTTTTTTACTTCAAGGAAACACTAATTACGTGTTCCCTGTGAGGGGAGATGCACACAACAACTGCAGTTACAACCTGCGGCCAGTTCCAGATGCTCACGTGCACTTTGCTTGTATTATTACTGCAGAAATAAGCAATTTCCACAGCCTGCAAAAGACAACTTCAAGGGTTTTTTTAACCTTTTTCCTAATCTAACACCACCAGAGTTAATCATGAACACAGGCATCAGCTGCCCCTTTCGCTACAAGAAGATGAGATAGTAGTGGCTCCAGGGGAGAAGGGGGCATGTTCGAATCAAGATTTGTAAATGCAACTGGGTGCTGGCAGGCCACTCGCCTTATCAACACAGGAGCAGATCTAAGCTAGCCGAAATGCAGTTGCGCGGGGTCCTTTACCCTAGGAGATAAGCCAGGGGAGAACATCAGGCCTTTGGAAAACACATTTGCACCCTCTCCAAGGCCAGAGACTCCACCCAGCCTGACTGAGCCTCCCATAGGAGAAAGTCAAAAAATGGAAAGGACCATCCAGGATGACAACTTAGATTTGAAGTGTTTTAAATTCCAGTACAATTTATTAAAAAAAAAAAAAATCCTGTAGCACAAACAGAACCCAACACAATGAATTATTCGGGTAGGAGCCAGCTTCATTCCAGGTCTAATTACAATGTGTAGTGCTTGATTCCTCATAGCCGTTTTTATGAAATCTGTTACAGGTATCTGGTGAGTTTCGTATCACAGTAGTTTGGAATACCATTACTTAGTATTTTCAGCACAAAAAAAGTAAGACACCTAGCAACCAAATTTCTCAATCAGAACCAAAATCAACAGTGCTGGAGAAAATTACCCTTCAAGCCACTGAGTGTGAATTTCATTGACTCTTTTGTAGCAATGCACTCGCAGTACAGAAACACCCCAACCCCTCATACTAGGGTCAGTATATTTCCTTAAAACAGCCATATCCTTCTGGGGGAAAACGTCAGAGACTCCAGCTAGACACTGCTGCCAACTCGGTGGAAGGATCCAGCTGATTACCTGCCGCAGCAAATCAGCAACCATCTCCATCAGCGCACAACAGCGGATGTTTGCCTCCTTTGAAAAAATCTCACTCTTGAAATCAGGACTCAAGAGAGGCAAAAGCAAAGAAATATTCAGAACAGCATTCAGTGTAAGAAATCTTGGGTATCTGTGATGGTAAGGAACTGTTTAAAATTCACAGATCAGCAAACATCTGCACGATCACTTCTGCTGCACTCGGATAAGCAACCCACCAAAACCCCACCAAGCCGCACTGCCGCAGGAGCGTGCCAGCCGCCAGCGCTTTGCTCGCTCCCCTCTTCCCTACTCGAGGATTTTTAACTCCAGTCACACTGTGCAAGAGCAGGGCAGGCACAAAACCAGCCCTAACCTGCCACGTGAAGGACGATTCTCGCTTCTGGTGTTTTGTGATTCAACAACCACATCAGTGCTTCTCTAAGTGCCCATTAGCTGCTCTTCCATACCCACAGCACCAGAAGGACAGTACTCAGCTGTCAGACAGGATATTCAAATTATTTTCTTGGGAAGCAAAGTATTACTTCTACGCCCTTCCCTCCTGCCCCATCCTCCTGCCATTCCCCCGCTGGAGCCCTCGGCAGAGGTCCTGCTTCTCCCACAGAGTCCCACACTGCATGCAAGCTCCTAGTTCTCCAAACCTTTGAGAGTCAAAATATGGTTTAAGAGCTTTTTTGTAATTTTATCTTCTCTTATTTAGTCACTAACATTTGGAAGCCTGGAAAATACATATTTTCTAACCTTCAGTTTGTTTACAAACAAAGTTAAGCGTTTCACAAGCAGATGCCTTCCTAGAGGCCTTGGCTCAGCACTGCTAGCGCGCTCCAAATCTTTTCAAGACAGCCCTGCGAGGCTCAGAAAGTAGACTACAGACAGGCAAAATAAAGTTTGATGTTTCTATAATAAAGTAATAGAAATATACCGATTTCACTACTCACAGCTGCTGAAGGAATTATCCTGTCCAACACTGAGAACAGAAACCTTTGGCTGACGTGCAGTTCTTTAAAGCATTATTTTTACACACACACATGAACAGTCGGTCTGTAAACAGGAGCTTATTTGCTTGCTTCTTTAAGGATTTACCAAAGATAAACAGATCATTGAATTGTCCTTTACTGTAGACATGATCACCAACATTTTCTTTAGGCCATCTTGATAGCATATTTGGTGCTCCAGAACAAAAACAAAACCTTCCTAAACTATTCCTACATTTAAAAAATAGTGGGAGCAGCGATGCTTCCACATTTTTTGCAGTTGCTAGACCAACTGTAACCAAATCTAGTCCAAGCTTACCATCCTCTGTTATCACCCCTCTAACTTGCCTCTTACAGTCAAATCCTACAACTTTGTTCTTTTGTAAGAGCCCGCAGGCGCCCAATCCTTCTTCTGGCCGCAGATGTCACCTTACAGAGTTACATTCTGTCCAAGGACCACCGTAGTAACAAACAGCCTAATATCCTTCATGAGAAATTGTTATTTCATCAAAAGCATTCAAAATTTCCCAAGTTTCAACCCCTCTAATCTCTCTACCAAGTCTGTACTCTTGTCAATTTATTTGGGCTTCATCCTTGCAAGGACAAAAACTGTGTTCATCTTAACACTCTACTCCTGCTCTTTGCAAAGGAAACCTTCCTGGAGACACGGCACAGGATTCCTGCAATCCCTTTCATCTTTTTGCCTGCCAAGAGCGTGCTCGAGTGTTCTTATCTGAACAGCTTCTGTATGGCCTCTGAGAACAAAACCCACTGAACATGAAGATGACGTATGTATATATACGCAAATAGGAACTACTATCACTAGTTAGATTAATTATTAAAATTTACTATATTCCTCTATCACATCTGCACTTCCATCCCTGCTCACTGACCACTACTCATCACAGTTCCACCCTTCCCTTTCCTTGCTACCTCCATTAAATCTATTTTAGCAGAACTCCACGTTGTTCATCCCGCCCATTGAACAGCAACACTGAGACTCCTCAAGAGAACTGCATTTGAAGAACACACCTTATTTTCTTACACTTCCAAAGAAATACTCAGAAAATACAGCAGGGACAAAGGGTTTGCTGTGCAGAATCCCGAATGCAACCATCAACAGCAACCCAAGCTCACCGTAAGTCCCGTGGCTCCAGAGAGCATGCTCCTCATCTTCCAAACCAAAGCCACTGCAGGACTGGAAGCACCTCTGCAGGGGAGGTCAGCCAGCCTGCACCACTGCAGTCACTGCAATAATAAACGTACTTCTTTTTTTATTCCAAGGTTTTACTAAAAAAAGAAAAAGCCTCTGCTTATGGCAGCTTCCCAGGGTTTACCCAATGCCCACAAACAAAGGGGCAGAACACTGGCACATCTTTCTCTGTTCACACTGAACCAGCAATCCCCAAAGTTATTTATAGACTTTTAAATCATTGCTTCTTCATGCACAGCACCTTCAGCACTCAGAAAGGTACTCGTACAACACGCCTTCATACCAGCACCCCAGCTGTGCTCCCCATCCCTCTAGCAGAGCCCTGACCCTGCCCGCAGCAAAGCAAACGCACCTGCAGCCCCCCAGCCTGCACCCCAGGCAGAGGGTCCCTGGAGCCAGGCGCAGGGTCCGTCACCGCCTGCCCAGCACACAGCTGATGCGGACACGGCGTGCCTCGCTAGCGAGCTTAGGTCAGAGCCCCTCATGTCGGGTTAAATACATTGCTGGCATTACACTGACAAACAAAAACCTCGCGGCAGATTGAAAGGTTACAGCCTGACAATCCTTTCTGCCTTGAAAATGTGGAACTGTTGTCTGTGAATGCTAACTTTTCTTATCATAGAAATATTTACCAGAGAAAAGGAGAGTCTATAGTGATTTCCTGCTCACAGGCATTCCTAATACAAAGCAAAAACATGACTGTGAATTACCATCTTAAAACAGAGGGGAAGCCATAAAAATAAAACCCCACAGATCAACCATGCACGGGAGCCGGTGGGGAATGTATCTCAAAGGCTATATGCCCCTCTGCCCATCTCCAAATGTGAATATCAGAACTTTTAATTCCATTTTTATTAAATATACTCACTTTCCATCTCAACTATTTGAATAAAAATTGTCACCTCAAGTCAGAAATCCTAGATGAGGCAAAATTCATCTTCCTGCAATGCATATTTAAAGATCCCTTAACAAAAAGAGTGCTGGGGGCAGGTTATCCTACATCCTAACCTCCACCAACTGTTCCAAAAAAGCCCTCTGCAGTTGGAGTTTGGTAGTCAGATCTTGACTTTGATCCCCAACCTGTTTTAGAGGTTTGCTGTTTGCTCTTCAACAACCACAGTGCTGTTACCATGAGATGCACTCTGACCTGAGCTGCTCTGTATCTTCCAAAGATAGCGTCGCTGATGAAATGTCACAGTCCCTGTAGAAGGAGCAAGTCTTGACTATAATCACCTTGAACTAATCTAATATAAGTTACTTTAAAACTGATTCAACAAGATTCACCAGCCCAGTGCGGGATCTATCGCTCCCATGAGAACTGATAACACCGCAGAGGAACACTCTGCGATTTCCCCGCAGGTGCAGGGTGCCCATGGTGGATCCAGGATCAGAAGCAGCTCGGCAGTACGATGTGCGGCTGGATGAGCTGATGAAGTGCAGTATCTGTCAGATACTAACAGTGCTTCAGATTGTAACAGCAAAAATAAGTGTATTTTTCCCCAGTGGTGGCAAATACGAGTTTACTGACACTGTTCAAATGCTAACGGCAAAGCCAGCGATACTGAATTGCTAGACAGAAATACCTGAATTATTTAGTAGAGAGTGCAGAATCAAAAGCCAAAGCATGCTGTGACCAAGAAAACAAAAAGAAGAAGAAAAAACAAGAGTGTGACTAGTTTTTTGTTGAAGTGAAGAACAGCTGACTGCAGGACGAGGACAGCAGCCGTGGCAGAGAGGAGGGTGTGACGGCATGACCAAGGATGGTGACAGCACTGCTCCCTCCTTTCTGAGAGCCAACCACTACACTGACTGACCTGCAACATGGAAGAACATTCAGAGACTTTTTTTGCTTTTTGACAGTCTTTCTGAAACACTACCAACAAAAAAAAAAGTACTCCTTGGCTAGTATCAGGGAAGAACAGGAATGGAAAACTGTACATCTCCTTTTACACTCTGAAATGTACACATTTAAATGCACACTCCTTTTAATAATCCTGTAGAGAACATCCTGACCAACTGATCATGGCTAACATTTCTTCAAAGGGAACATTTCTTCCTCATTTAACTTACAAAACTCTGTCTCCTGCAAATGACATTTTATTTATAGCAGTGGTATTTGCTGTATAACTGATTGGGGAAGGCTGTAAATGAGCATCATTGCATATATATGGAAAACAATGATAAAGCAGTCATCAAAAAGCTACAGAAGATTTAAATATTCAAATAAGGCAATCTGCATAACCCCCACCTGAATTTTAATTTTGCAGAACTTATTTCAGAGCTTTATGCTGTGTAGATCTGTGCAAGCTCTTTTTTTTCCACAGAAAAATGGCATCTTGCACTTTAAGAAGTGCCCACCAATTCCCAGAGTCATATTGATTTTAATTCTTGGACTAGAGGTAAAGGAGGTTCTGCCACAGCAGGACAGGTTATTTTTTCGAAGTCCAAGTGCTCAAGGCAAGAAGGCAAAGACACCAATGAGCCACAGTATGGTTACAGTGGCAGTGAACTGCATCGAGGCTCCTCACCTGCCAAGCCAAACAAGATCGTAACTGGTAGCTCTCTAAAGTGCAAGCTATCAAAATGGGAAGGAGAGAACAGTGCTGTGGAGGTAAGGGAGAGAGACATCACAGCGAACCAGCCTTACATCGGAGCAGGGATTCCCAAAGGAGAGAGAGGACCCACCCGCAGAGGACTCCACAAAGAAGCAGCTCGTACCAAGCAGGTCGGAAAGATGGATTCACAAACTGGAAGGTTAAAGCCTGCCCACACGGCAGCTTTTGACCTGGTATTAACAAGAAAGCACTGCAGTTAACCCAGTGCTCTTGCAGCCCTGCCGAGCAATGCAGTGCCAAAGGCCAGAACATGTGAAAACATACGTTTGCACTTCATATGCTGCAAACACAGCAGGTAAGGGAGATCAGGAGCTTTGCTTGTTCAAGCCTTACTCTGAAATCTTGAGCACAGCAGATTCGGAGCAGTCTTTCTTTCCAGACCATGGAATGTTAAACGTTATCTTCTCTATGTGCTCATTTAGTGGCACTACTCTTTCAACATTTTTGATTGTGGAAATTGCCTATTGCTTTGGAAACGGCACTGTTTCATCCTTAGTTTTTGTTTGGATTCAAAAGGGGAAATACCAGAATATTTCTCAGAAAACAAGAAAAAGATCATTTTTAGCACCACTCAATTCCCTGACCAGGAAAGCATCGTATCATATATATTTAAAGAAATATCATGCCCCAAAAGCTTGAATATTATAAGTAGGAAAGGGTGTTAGACTCTTTCCCAAACACAAAACTGGGGAGAGGGGGAGCCAGAGAAGGGAGAGGCAAAAATGGGGAGGGGATGTGGTATGTGTCAGTAAAAGCAATGACTGCAGTGTCATCCTAACGAGCAGAGAAATAAAAGGGGAAAGAAAGAATAAGCACCTAGAAAACATCCAGCTGCTTCAAAGACAAAATTTTTTCTTACAAACATTAACTAGTTGGTCCAGAGATTTCCAAGAAGGAGCTGGGGACCAAGCAAATCAAATTATTTAGGAAAAGACTTGGAAATTTATTTTACTGACCTACACCACTGCTGTAGTAAATCTCATCTACACTTAAAATTCCTGCCCTACAAGACCCACTAACTGGCACTTCAGGGTGAAAGCGAGCACCTCCTACATCTGAACAATGTAGGAAAATATATATATACAAAATCAAATCAGGTTGCCTATACAGGTCTCATTCTGTCAAACTCTTGGTAAAAACAAAGAGCAAGCAAAAACTCCTGCTCTTCCCCACCCAATAGCCACTCCAAGTCCACAGACCCAGTTTCTTTCAGGACTAAAAGCTTTTCTTTGCATTAGCCAAACAAATCCATCGCCCTGTACCTCTGTGATGTGAGAAAACGCTCTAAGACCAACGTCCAAGGAGGTTATTAATTTCCTGCACCCATGAACTCTGCAGCATTCATTACTACAAGAAACACCGTAAATATTTCTCACAGCCTCCTAAATTGTCAGCTTTCAATGATTTTTACTGTTTTATCTTTAACTTTCTCCACTCTGTCTTCACTGCATGATGGTAAAAAAACCCCACACATGCTGCTACCAAGATTATAGCATTATTTAAATAACAACTGAATTAAATTTTCATCGACGTTAATTACAAGTTGGTTCATTAGTATGTCAGTTACTGTGATAAAATCCAGTTACTGAGAAGGAAAAGAACCCTACTGGCTGTTTCTTGCCCAAATTGGTTGCACGCATCATGGCTTTATGCTGTCTTAGGGCAACCCACGAGCCTGGGGATGTGCTCAGTGTGATTCACACTTGCAGCTCTCAAGCACCAGAACTTGCAAAGGACAGCTTCTGAAGAGAAGAGGAAAAGAGCAGGAGAAGGAGTTTGCCTCTTAGAAATCAGCATGAGGGAGAACATCAGAATAAACTTAAATCAGAGCTGTCCTTTTCCCCTCCTAAATTTTATTTCAGTCTATCACGCACTTTTCAGATAAAGATGAAACGGAGAGTTTAGATTTTTGGTGTGTGAAGGGAAGTGAAAATGCAGAGCTGTCTCACACTTCTGATTCAAAACACCCCAAAGTGTCCAGGGAGACTCGTGTAATTGTTTTGTTCACCTGGATTCAGTGAAGAAACAGTGGACATCACGCTGACCCTGCATCTGCATCACAAAAAATCTTCCACCTGCCCTATGCCTCCACAAACAAGGAACGACAAAGGGAGCAGAAATCAAAGTGCTAACAGCTAATGTCCAAGTAAGTCCTTGCCTCAACATGTGCTATGAAAACCTTTGATGTTGCAGAAAAAGGAGGAACCTGGAAGAAAAGGTCAGGCTTCCTTGGGAATGACAGCTCCTCAGGGCTCAGCCTCAACATGGAGCAAGGAAACTCAAAAAGATGTTTGCTTCTAGACCGTACCCCTTACCTGTTTTTAAAAAACTTGTGACCATTCCTTAAAACTTGGCTATAGTTTCACACATAACTAAACCAGAATAAGGCTGTGCTACTCCCACGAAGGCAGCTCCACACCGATCATTGACCCTATCCCACACTAAACCTTCCCCTGGAGCAGACTCGCAGCAAAACCAGACAGGAGACTGCGTCCAGGCTAAAACTGCCCCTATTTATAAGATTTATAAGCAACTACTACCCCCATCATCTTTCCAGTCTGGTACAACACTCAATTCTAGCAGCAAGGATGAAGGAGATTTCATAATTTCAGTTATTTATAAACCCGTTAGTGTCACATCATCCTGGCTCTCATACAACGTGTGCGTTCTGCGAGCTGCTGGGGCAGCAACGCCTGCTTCGCACGGGACAGTCCGATGGAGCAAAGGCTCCGCTCTGCTGGAGTCATAAGAAATATTTAAGCACAGACCAGAAACTACGGAGTAAAGAATTGTTTACTTCCTTCACTTTTGTGAACTCCCAAAACCTCTCCAGCAGTAATTAACTGGCACCACCAGGACCTGAAGCAGCACGGCACATAGCTCAGTGGTCCTGCTTCTGCAGAGAAGGGATGTGCCGCAGAGGTACGAACACGAGCTGCTCCTGCAGCCACTGGACAGAGTTTCAGGCGGTTGCCACGGAGTGTTACAGCAGGCTGGCAGAGTGTTCTGCAGCACCCACACTGTGTAAATCTCCTCCTGCACCACGGACAGAGAAGCCACGGGAAGACAGCGTACACTTTGTCAGATTGTCACATCGCCGATCAATGCAATCTGACTTACGAGCTACACAGCTGCTTTTAATGAGTTTCAAAGTGCAAAACAGTGCCTTGAGACATACTTTCAGGTGAACTGCACTTTCAGCAATAACCGATTTCTTTAAGCACCAGTCCCAAATAACATTCAAGCCTTGAAATCTTTTTTTCCCCTTTCAGACTGTCTGTTCCCAGTGGCAATGTTTCCCACCCCGCAGAGCGTGCACCAAGCAACTTTCCACTGCCACCTAGCAGCCGTCTTCCCCTCTTCCTCACCTATGCATATACTATGTTGTGGACTGAAGAGAACACCAGTGCTGCTACAGATCGCTTTAGGAGATTTACACACCCGAGTCTTCAAAATAAAAAAAAACCAAACCAAACAACTCACAACCAGCACAAAGGCAATCAGTCTTCTTAAACACTGATACTGACATTTGACAGGCTCTACATATTCAACCAGTGTACAGTCACACACATAAAGTTGTTTTAATTTAACTAAATTTAAGTTATTACAAGGACAAAATTCCAGTGTGCACTTCTACTTTTTTAATCCAACAACTTGTCTAAGTGAGGGAACCATTTACAGAAGGAGTCTCCTTAAAGCTGGTTCTGACGAGAGAACCATCACGCCCAGATCATGGGAAATGAGCACGGCCACGCAGGGGTTTGCATTTTTCTGCTAAATTGTACCATTATGCCACTTAACTTATGTATTAGGTAAGTTGTTCTTGATAAGATAAAAAACCAAAGAAAACATATCAATTATGCATTCATACAGTGATAAAAATAAATAATTAGAAGTTCTATATAGATGAGGGTTACCTGTCTCCCTGATGACAGCAGTACTGACAAGCATGTGGAGGGGTTACGTGTATCAGCATTCACTAGTACTTGATTGATTGCTCCTGACCAGTTTCCCAATCAGTGCTGAACACACACAAAAAAAGTACCTGCAACTGTACCTAACATTCAGACATGTTATGTAAACTAACTTAACCAGCGGAAATAACGCGGCTTGCACACCATTACATGTACCCTTTCCATACTACAATCTGAGGAAGGAACCCTCTGTTCATTCCTTTGGGTGACCAGAAGATGTAGGTTTTCTCAGTGAAGCTCCAGCAGTACTCTCCATGGGCATCCTTCATCAATTAATGGAAGGCCGGGCATACGGTGTGCTTCAGCGTTTCAGTTTGCCAAGAAAGCCAACAGGCAGACTAACAGTTAATAAAATAAGCATCTATTATTGCACTGACACTGAACTTGTATACTTTAGAGAAGACTGAAGCTATTTTACTCGATAGCAGCTGTGTTTACACTATAGCACAGTCTGGTACCTCCGAAACTCAAGTGAACTTATATCCGACAGTAACTGTGCCGGTTCCAAGGGAAAAAAAAAAACTGCTAAGAGGAGAAACATACTTCAGCTTCTTGTGTTAAATGAAAATCTTTGCTTCAGCTGCCTTTAAAGGTACCACAACTTCATTTTCCATGGACCAGGAATCAAACTGAAATCAAAACATACTGAAAACAGTTGTTTCATTCATACAGTATGTCATATGAAAATTAATTTGTGCTCACCAGATCAAACTTCTCCCTTCTCCCCCAGCAAGGTACACAAATACATTTTAATCAACGTGAGAGCCAGTTTACAGTTTAGACTCTGAGCCACATCCATCAGTCACTGTCAGGAACAGAGCACCTGTCCTCGACAGTTTTCTTCAGATGAAAAAAATAAGTCCATTGTCAAGATAATTCAGTGTTTCTTTTTATTGATTTAGGCTCGGTGGATATCTTCCTTTCCCCTCTTAGCACTTGCTGAACAGAATGGGAAATAAAACTTTATCTAGAACTATCAGAAGCTTCGGACATCTATTCTGCACAATGCCGTCAGCTGGACCAGATCCATGGAGCTGATTACTCAGAAAAGGAAAAATCTAGTTGCTTTTACCTGAAAACCACAGTATACGTTCTGTTGAAAATGCCAGATCCATCACAACAGGATGACCACAGCTGTAAGCCTACAAGTGGGGAATGCCATCAGCCCTTAAGCATCAGCTGTGAGCTTTCTGCTCTGGCTAAGCAGAAAAACCATTTGGTAAAGCCTAGCGCTGGCCCGGAGGCAGCGATCAGCGCGCTCTGGATTTGCAAAGCCACGCACAGCCGCAGCCAGCCTGCCTCCAGGCGCCTGGCACAGGCACCACCAGTTATTCAACCTGAGAAAATCGACCGTTCCCCAATGTGGCCATTTCACTCATTGCTCAGGATACAAGATAAAGTTGTTTTGTGGGTTTTACTTAATGTTCCTTCTTGTGCAACTGCTCTTTTATTTTAATCAAGGCTTACTCCACTTCCTTTGGTTTACGGCGCTAGATGTGGTTTGGACTGGCGAACACAGATTATTTCTCCTGATCTTAGATTAACACAGGT
This sequence comes from Pterocles gutturalis, assembly GCF_000699245.1. Lineage (NCBI taxonomy): Eukaryota > Metazoa > Chordata > Aves > Pterocliformes > Pteroclidae > Pterocles > Pterocles gutturalis. Next base: position 42,611 of record NW_010144142.1, read on the forward strand.
AGAACAGATCTGAAGAGCAGCAAATTACGAGTTCAAAGGTCTCCTATTGCCCAGCATATCAAGATAGACTGTTGTCTCCAGAGAGCAGCAAGACGCTGGCTGCAGCCAAGCTCTCCAGATGGGCGTGCGATAGTCCATCTTTCCTGCAGCCTGCTGCTTTGCGAGCACTGTTCTCCTCTAGAAGTGAAGAAATGAAACCACACAGTCTATCAGCCAGTTTGCCTACTTTGTCTTGGCTTCCTTCTTACCCAGGAGAAAAGACAAAAATAATACAAATGAGAAAGGTCCCAGAGAGTGTGCTGCATCTAAAGATAGAGGGATGCAACTCTCCCTCCCAAGTTAGGGACAACATGGTGAGAAAAATGAGGAAATTTGGAATTTACTGCTGGCTTTTTTCTCAGGCTGGCTGTTTCTAGGTAGTTCCACTGGCTCCAGATACATAGGTGAGGCTAACCAGAAAAGCTTTCCCAAAAGGCCACTGCCTTCCTAGGAGGCAGCTGGGGATTAAAGAAGTTAGAACCAAAAGCCACTCAGGACTTTCAGTTAAAATGCAGAGCTGCTCTTAAACTGTCTGACCTCCCTGCTCCAGAGGCATGTTCATTATCGTTATCACAAGCATGAAGAAAACCACGCAGACATCGATGCCTGAGCAGCGTGCGTATCACCGGCTTTCATTCAACTGATTCACAAGCGAGAGTACGATGGAGAGCAGTCAGGGGGTTCCATCCAGCACTGCCCCAGCTGCTCAGGAGGCGTAACACCTTCCCATTCTTTTCATCCAAATTACTAAAAGTGTAATGAGTTCTGGTTTTGGTTGTCAGTGAACACGGACAACTCAGATTGGCTTAGCAAAACTGCACGGTATTGGGCATGCTCTCGATTTGGGTAAACCGCACCCTCACGGGCTGCCTGCCTCTGCTCTCAGTATACTTTCTTATAATGCAAAACCCAAAGCTAATTTTTTCATAGCTGGTGCATTTACAGTCAGTTAAGACAGAAAGTTCACATCATAAACATCTATTACCAAGACTTCATAGCTACCCAAAAGGCACATAAATGACAGTGTCTTTTAGAAACATCCTCTTGATCTTAAATAGATGCCTACCAAAAAAAAAAAAAAAATCACTATTCTGCTACAGTGATTTTCAGTCATCACTATAGCACAGCTTGTAGTACTTTGCTGTCAAGAGATTGTGGGCAGAGGACACACAAAATTAGTTTCCACAATTTATAGCAGCACTGATTAAAGACAATAAACACAATAGGAATAAATAAAGCAGGAGTTAAGTTAAATGCCATGAGGGCTTATTAATTTATCATATAACTAAATTAATCCACTATCAGTATTCTAAAGAAAAACTACTGAAATCAAGTGCTCCTGGGGAGCTGTTAAGAGGAAATGAGAAACTGGGTTTACTCTTCACTGCCATTTCACTGTTGTAGAAATATGGGATTCCAGGCTCCCGCTCCGGATCTTCTGTTTTAAACAGTAAAGCTGAAAATAACCTCCTACTTTAACAGCATGTACTTTTTCTTCTCTGATGCACCAAGCTAAAGACTTAATATGGGAGTGTTGTCTGCAGACAGCAAAACAACATCTGGCAGCTTTCTGAGCATCCCATCTGAAGTGACTCTTTACACCGCAGACTGGTGGTGACTGCAAAAGAAGTCAAATCATCTGGTGCCAGAGCTGGGTAACGCCCCAGGTACAATCGGAGTCTTCACATCAAATTTCTACTTCCTAGAGACTCAGACTGCTGTTGTAAAGTGCTGAACAACTGTATGAGATGTTCCCAAGAGAGGACAGGTGCCTACCGCTGGTTTGTATTGTACTTCACACCAGCCTTCTTCTAACACAAGCAGAAAACAGAGAATTCAGCTCAGGTGTGCAAGGTCACATGGGACTTCTGTGACAGTACCCGTAGCGATGATGCCGTATAACACTACCGTAATTTGCAGTACCAACCTTTTGCCAAAAAAAAAGGTATTCATGCAAAGAAACAAGAATAAGGGCAATTTTTTAAAAGGGAAAGCTAAGGAGATTTGAAAAGCATCTCCATCCACCGTGAAGACTCCCCTGACCAAAGCTAACCCACACAGGGCACTTCTGCCATAGAGTGAAATGAGACCTTGCAAGAGAAGCCCAGCAGCAAGACATCATCATGATGTAATGTCACACATGAAATCAAAATTTAATCAAAGCTTGGAGGAATCCCAGATGTTTGGTTGGTCAAAACAATCAGATTTCAATGCAGCTTAAGGCATGTGGAACATGTCAGCACTTCTTAGAAAGCCCACTATAGTCATTCATACCACACCTCCCTTATTCAAAATCTGAACCCAATTTTTCTACATGACCTCCAGGAAGCACTTACTCCAACAGCAAGTTCTGACTGCCACCTCAGTTATTAAAATGTATTAAGAGATTGTGCTGGTTTGGGCTGGATCAGGGTTAATTTTCTTCCCAGCAGCTAGCAGAGGCTCTGGTTTGGATGTGTGCTGGAAACAGTGCTGATAACACAGGGATGTTTCCGTTGTTGCTGAGCAGTGCTCACACACAGCCAAGGCCTTTGCTGCTTCTCACCCCACCAGCGAGTGGGCTGGGGGTGCACAAGGAGTTGTGAGGGGACACAGCTGGGACCAGCTGACCCCAACTGACCCCAGGGATATCCCCGACCCTGTGAGGTCATGCTCAGCATATAAAGCTGGGGGAAGAAGGAGGAAGGGAGGGATGTTCAGAGTGATGGCGTTTGTCTTCCCAAGTAACGGTTACATGTGATGGAGACCTTTTGCCCTGGAGATGGCTGAACACCTGCCTGCCCATGGGAAGTCATTAATTAATTCCTCGTTTTGCTTTGTTGTGTGCGCAGCTTTTGCTTTACCTGTTCAGCTGTCTTTATCTCAACCCTGGAGTTTTCTCACTTCTACTCTTCTGATTCTCTTCCCCAACCCACCAGCAGGGGAGTGAGCGAGCGGCTGGGTGGGGTCAAGCTGCTGGCTGGGGTTAAACCACAATAGTAATAAACCTTAAAATGTTTATTAAAATATTAAAACATATTAATCAACAGCTTTGCCTTAGACATCAGATTAAACAAGACTAATAGCTAGCTTTTCACCTGCTCAGTGAAATATCTTTCAGCTTTATCTATCTATATATAATAACAACATCAGAGAAATAGATCATATATACATTTAGGAGAACCAGACAACATCAGAAGAACAAGAAACCCCATGGTTAGGGAGAAACTTTAATCAAGTAAAGGGAAGACAGAAATTTTGCACAGCATACAAGTTTCCCCACACTAATGGTCAAGCACCTGAAAAGGCCACCTGACACGTTTATGTTGAGAAAGCTGGATGGCGCACGGGATTTGCAAGACATTAAAGCTCACCTAGGAGCTGGTCAACAGTTTGATCAGCATAAGTGTCTTGCATGTACACTCAATGCAGGTTAAGAATACCCCCTGCTGTTGCTGCACTGTAAGCAAGGGTGAGCAGAGATAAGGTGTAAGAGGAAACGTGTTACTAAACCAGCTTTGATAGAGAGAAAAATCAGTGCAGGTGAAGAAGCTCCAGGCTGCCAGTGTGATGGCAGTTCAAGTTAGAAGGTCAAAAGCCACTGGCGTTACATCGGTAAAACAGCCTGATACACAGTAAGGCAGGTACCACGAGGCAGTAACAACAGCCCACATGTGCTCCTTGCATTCTTCATATTGGCCAGAAATATGAATTTGCCCATTGCCCAATTTGCCCACAGCAGGAGGTTTGGAACTAGGTGATCTCCAAGGTCCCTTCCAACCCAAACTATTTGATGATTGTATGAAATCAGGCTTAACTGGCATGAATAAAAATTAGATATGCTTCCTTTCTGCTTTAACTGGAAGAGACAAATATGTTCACTGCAATTACCTACATATAACAATGACTAAAAGGCTGCAACAGCCGAAAACAAGAATTTTCCTTAACCTTTTTCTTTTTTTGTCCTCAGAAGGAAAAGGTTGTTATGGAAGGTCTTCAAGCAACAAAGAGCTGGCAGGTAACAAAAATGGATCATTACATTTTGTGCATTATGTGCACATTAAACCATGGCCACTCTGTTCCAGGTCTTCTCACTCTGGCATACCATTATTTCTGGGACACAAGAGTCCACAGTGCAACCATGACAAGCGGAGACACAGCCGGGGTCCTCTCATGCCCTAGTACTTCCTTCCTCTGATCAAGATTCAAAATGTTTCTTCCAGCCACTGTATTTGCTGTAATACTCTTCACCTTTTGCCCAAAAGCATGCTGATAGCACGAACAAGCAAACATGAACTCTCTCATTTTCCTCAAGTCACTTCATATAATTTTAAGGGGTTCTTGTATTCGGGTAGATATGATCTTGTTTCTATTCTAACACAATATTCCATTTCAGTTTTTAAAACCTGCCAGGCAACCCACAAAAACCCAGAAGGCACTTTACACCTCTTATCTGCAGAACTCTGAACTGATGTTACTGCAAACTTTGTGTTATTTTCATGACAGGACAAATGGTTTCAGCCTTTTTATTATTTATATAAAGTCTGCAAAGGCTTTGTCATTTTGCAGGGGAGAGGGTGGTAAGAGGATAAAGAGGTAAACCAGCAAAGGCTTGTTTTTCCAATGTTAAATTTTATCTGTCTAGCAAGATTATAGTGTCTAGGTCGATGGGAAGTTTTAGCCTAAGCTCACTCTGCTTTTTAAATAGAAGTTAGCAAATATATAATGAAAAATTATCAGAGGATGTTAGTTATCACTGCAACTTTCTATAGAGGACTGTCAAAACTATCTTTTTAGGCTTAAAACATGACAATAGAACTGGATTATTTTGATAAAATCAGGTTAAGGAAGAGCCACACATGAATCCTTACTGACTGAGCTAAGGGAGTAACAATACAGAGAAGTTAAATAAAGTTAAAGTTAAAATAATCTTGCTAAAAGTTATTGGTTTACAGTTGATTGGTTATTTAAGGGAACAGGATAACAAGTAACAAGGATCAACTCTGCATTATCGTGTTTGCAGCAGAGCTAAGGCAACGGCTTTGTACTTTATAATTTTTTAAAAAAATTTCCAAATCACAGACTGCCCTTTCTCTGTATTTTCAGGTGGATGAACTAAAACCAGGGTCACTTTCCACTAAGCATCCTCCACCTGCTTCTTTGAAGCAAACTTTAGACAACAGATAGAGAGAAATGTCATGCACATTTGGGGACCCTGTGTAACTTTGTATTAGTGGTAACTGAAATAAATCAGCCTGTTGGCAGAGAAGGTATTTTATAAATAAGTCAATTAACGGAGCCATCTCAAATGTACATCTACAGCCTGCAAACACATACATGCACACCTAGTTACAGAACAACCCCAATGACTAAGAAAACAAAACAAAACAATGTCTGAAAGCAAGTGTTGGCAGAAGTACATCCCTAGAATTACACTGGCAATAATAATTAGGCTTCAGAATTAACAACCCAGTGTCAAAAGTGGGAAGATACAAACATGCACGAAAGGTAAGACAGAGTGTTGGTGCCTTAGGTCTTTTTATAAAAATACCTGACTCTTATAAAAGTGGCAATGGTAAAATGGCAAATTTCTGTTGTGGTGGAACCCAGTCACCTCTGAGCACAGACAACTGCCCTGTATTTAATCTGTTCTGTAAGTCATTCTCTACACTTCTTCAGCACCTACAGCACATGGAAACCATTGAGCCCTGGAACTTTTTGTATGAGGAAGCATCAGAAACATCTAGAATACATTTGTACAATACAATAGTACACTATAGCAACGTCCCAAGCTATTACGATGATTCACAAAGATTTTCAACATTCAGCATCAAATGAGACTTGCTAAAAACCCAGGGAAAGTTTGTTCTATATTTTATTTTCAGAAGTCTCTACCTTCCCCTTGCTGCGGTTCTCCACCAATATTCAAATTTCTCCCTAAATTGTTTAACAACATACATGATAGTCACTCTTACAGTCTTCAAGACCCAAATATTTGCACTGCAATTCCACCACTAATTCAATCCATCCCAAAACTTGGTTTAGCCACCGTAAGGACCTGTTCCCCAACCCCAGCTCCATTGTCCAGAATCACACTGACAACAGCTAATCATCAAACCTATTATAGAAGAAGTTCCTCAAAGGACTACAGTCACTTAAAGTAATTTAAAAGCTACTGTGAAACTTTCAATGCAAGACATATGTTGGGGAAGTGGCAGTTTCAAACCAAAGCCTAGGACTTCTCTGTCCGACATGAGCCACCAGGAAACATCCTCAGGGAAGGATCTGAGTCACACGCAAGTATTTCAGTTCATGAAAAATACTATTAACACATTTAGGTTCCTCCACTTGCATTTCCTACCAGCTCAGGAGAAAACAAGCATGCTCATCTCTTGCAGAAACAGGGTCTTCAGCGACTTTTTCTGAAAGGATTGTGCCTTTTTGTAGATTCAAAATGCAAATGCACTGGTTGCAACCTGATTCCAGGAACCTGTTCATCTGAGCAGCGTGATTACACACTTGCTTTCTCCAGCTGAAAAGCATAGCTGCTTTTAGTTTCTAATTGTGTATTTTTTAATGATTAGTTTTATCAAAGGAACTAAACTGACAGCTCGAGCTATTTTACAAAAGCAGACAAACACAGCATCAAGTATACCAGGTAAAAGATTAAATGAGGGAAGGATGTTTTTTGACTAATAAAACCTATTGCATTGCCTTTTTTTTTTTTTATGGTAAGTTCACTCAATATAAGCAGCAATTTTTCTATAAACTTGCACACAATATTTGAGCAGAGAACAAGACATGCACATCAAGTACTGTAAGAAATTGGCACTCCTTCTTTACTATAATTCAAAATATTTCCTTCACAGAGAATTTTTTTTTTTGCACAAAATAACTCATGAAATAATGGCACTAATATTTTATCAAGCTATCAGTCTAAAGTATTAAATAGTCCATCGAAATTGTAATACTTAACTCCAGAGCACTGGGAAAGAGATGAGGTTTTGAATGGTATCAAGAGCATAAGAGAAGAGCATTCAAAAGACATTCTGAAACCTCTTGACTGTGAAGTTCATGTTCAATCCTGATCTCTATACTCATCTGCATTTTTCTTTTGCCACCTCCTTCCCAGCTTTCCTTTCCCACAGCTTTTCTCTCCATCAAATCAGACATCATCCATGTTTGTGAAACCAAAACAGCTGCAGCTCCTGAAGGAAGGAGGTCCAAGAGATGGACAGCCCACCAACTTCAGTGACTTGCATACGCCTACAGGTCCTCATTGCTGACACAGAGCTGTGGCGAGCAGGTCAGCGTGTCTACATACAACCTCACCCCTCTAGATGGAATCAGAATATTTGTATCATAAAAGCCAGTCCTGATAAAGAAATGCCTCTGTCTCCAGCCAGGGAATGCTTCACTGCCAGGAAGATAGGTGCTCTAACCCAACTCCTGCCATTAGCATAACACTAAGCAGCTAATTAGCGGACAAACAGGGAGTGACACAGCAGATGTGTATTTACTACAACACAGCATTAGTGTTTATTACAAAATTCTACAGAGAATTTTCAAGTTCTCAGCTTAAAGCAGACCTCAGGCCATAGGTCCTACTAAAGGTTTTAGGCACCAATGTTGATCGCTTCCATCAGAGCTGGACTGTAAATGCTTTGAGGATCAGGGTCCAAACTACTGAACTTTGGGAAGCGACCGCTGGTGTGGATATAACAGGAGAGAACAAGCTGTCCCCATGCTGCCTTTGGTTTCTCTTGCCGTCTGAAGCACTCACCCCCTGTCTGAGAGGACAACTGTCCTTAGCGTGAGAAAAAAGCAGAAGCAGCACTTCATTTTCTGCCTTTTTTATAAAAGAAAGATTAGCAAGCTGTAAAGGAAAACTCTCCACCGAGCTGCCCGGAAGTGCAATGCTTGCACAAAATCACGCTGCCCGTTACACCAGCAGACATCATCCTTTTCACATCCTCTCAAAAAGTGTTTCCCTGAGGAAACTAAATCAATAATCTTAAGCAATAGCAACTGCACAGACAAAGCAGACTGCTTTAAGTATAACATGAAAAAGCACTGTTCATGTTGTTTTTAGGATTATGTGTTTTAATTACACTCCTTCACCCTCCTTCTTGCTTTTTAATTGAATTTTCTTTTATCTTTAGAAGGCTAACTTTATTCATAAGAGGCTGTGGATGGCAGAGTTCAATCCTTTCGCTGCAGAGTCCTGAGGTCTCCCACTGCTTTCCAAGATCTCATTCGCATTTTGTTTTAAAAGGGTTCGAGCTCAGATTAGCAAATACATTTTTAATGGAAATAAATGCATATCTAATGGAGGAATGTCAAAACGATAACAAAAAAATCTTCCTTTTGTATCTGAAGGGATCCCAGAAATATCAATGTCCCAACCTCCATCTAAAGGGCTTAGAAAAATTCTATTCAACCGGTAGGTACTTAGAGGACATACTTATTTACGATCTATTTAAAATTACAGATTTGGGTACCATAACATGCTCTTCGTTCTGCCTTTAAGATCCCACAAATCTCACAAAGACAAGCTGGCTTCAATACACTGCCATTGTGTCACCCATACACGCTCTGGACTGTCTGATGCCCTGATGCTTAACTTTTCATACATGAAAAGAAAATCCTTTTCTTGCTATCATTACTTACAGTGCCGAGTGTGGCCACTATTTCAGTTCCACTGCCAGCACATCTCTTAACATTATGTCCAAGCAGCAATAATAAAAGGCTAAAAGCACAGAAATATGGCTACTTCTTGCTTACAGACTGGATTACTTAATACACTTCAGGTGTTAAAGCAGCATCTTATCCTTTCCTGTGAAGTACGTAAATTGAATTTCACAATAGGCTGAGAAAACATTTCAGAGCAAGAAGGCCTTAAATGTGGCATTTTAAGTCTAGAAAACCGAGAAAACCACACACACTGGGCTGGCTATAAAGCCAGTATAGGTCTTAGTGGATTGATTAATTCTGAGAGACTTCAGGCATCAACATAAATAATCTTCAATAGTCCCCACATTCGATCTTGGAACATCTTCAACCAACCACGACCCCCACGCCTCCTGATGGGGAGCCAAACGGCTCCTGTTTCCACTGCAGCTCCTGACCCGCTCCTGCGTTATCCAGTGAAACGCTGTTTTAACTTCCTAAAGCTCCATTTGAGTTACTGCTAAGACTCTTCCACTTTCTGCAAGTAAAAACTGTGGCGGCAAAGCACAGCTTTCCCCTGTATCTTTTCATCCTAGATGGAATTACAGTATCACGAGCTGTGCTAGATGACGGAATTCTCTCTCTCCAGGCAATGCCACAAAAATACGGCCTTGCCTTTTGTTATTGCTCATTAACTGACACGCTTCCTTCCTATTCCTCCCTTTAAAAAGTACTGAAAGCTTAAAAAAGAGGGAAAAAGAGAATTTAAAAAAAAAAAAAAGACAATAGCTTTCAATGATACAAATTTCCAATCACAGAAGGTTAACAGGCCTAAAGGCCTAAGAACAGCGACAGCACAGGGTCTGAGTGAGGATCTCCCCGTAAGTGATGATGTTCTGATTACCCCAGCATCGGGATTGTGGTAAAATTACACGAAAATCTGTTCTCGTTTTAAGATACTTTTTTTTGCACTTCTGTTTATACAGAGAGAAAAACAAGACTTGAGCCTAAGGGTTCAAAAGACAGAGTGCAACTGAAAAACATTCCTCTGTTTTTAGGAGTACAATTTCAGAGCCTGATCCTGACAACACTGGAATATTTACACTGCTGTAAAAAGTGTTTGCAAATCTGTACTTTTTTAAAATTGAACTATTTTTGCAGCCCTGTCCCTGCGAAGTTCAGTGCATATTTTTTCAGGCATCACTCTGCTGGCACGTGCAATCTTATTTCTGTTAACACACAAATACAAAAGAGAGATAACACTCTTCTATTCAAGTTCCCCTTCAACATTTGAATCAATAGTTGTGATTATTAAAACAGAATTTTAATTTTACAGCAGGATGTAATAAAAACAGTGCCTCAGAAAAATCAAAGGACAACCTTGTCCTGAAAACACTACCTTAAAACGTTCTTTTATGAAGTCTCCGAGATTTTCTTCCCCTGTGTCAATATTCTCCATCTAACTGAAGGCCCATGCAAATTCTTAAGCACTAAAACCACCAGAAGTACCTGGATGTATTACAATCACACGCTTCCGCTGGGAGAGTCAATTTTAAATATACTCTTGATTAAATGGAAAAGAAAACCATTTCCCTGGATGTGTTTAAGCAACATCTCTGCTGACAGACCAAGTCTGTTTTGATTTGCTCCGAGCAGATATGGGGTTGCTAGCAAAACATTAAGTGGGAAGTGCAGTGCTGGAGGTAAATTATACCATCGCACACTTAAGTGCTGCCCTCCGCTGCGACCGGAAATTGCACAGACAAGCACTGCCATGATCACTTCTAGGAGTAACAAGAACGTAAAGAAATGAATTATCAGATCTCTGTGCAAAGCAAGCACATAAACTGAGTGAAGAACTGGCCTAGAAAAAAATACTCCCTAAAAGCTTTCCAAAGCTGAGGTCAACATCTCCGCAGCATCTTAACTTTAACTCTTGGAAGGTACTTTGTTAGCATTATGGCTACAAAAAACAGTCTTCTAAACACCCAAGATTAAAAGCTTCTTTTTCTACACCAGGGCTGGGCACATCCAGAAGAAGTGAATGGCCACAACACGAACAGAAAACTGCTGAGGTGCAGAGCAAGAACGAATGGATTTTTCAAAAGGGCCCAGAGAAAAACACTCATTAATAGCAAAATGAAATCACTTTTCTGGCTTCTTGATTCAACAACCTCTAACATATGAACTGCCTTATACAGAAGTAATTCACGTAGAATACCAATCCTTTGGATTGTGGTATATTCCCATATAATATGGACCAAATGCTAGATCCATGTTCTCCCATGCACACCACACAGGTGTCAGATGGGGAACTCCACAAGGGTCCGCACAAGGAGACTTGAGCTGATCTCTTCCATTTAGACTTGGGACGGTTGTTCGGCCACTTTCCAAGCTGAAGTAGCCAGTGTTCTACTCACACCATAGCATGTAGGCTTGGTGGCTGCATGGAGGCCTGGAACACAGACCTGAATTAACAGCATTTTAAAAACTTCACAACCTGCGAAGTTCAGAATAAGATTTTTTAGATATATGATATTTGAAAATATCAGTGTTAAATTCAATTCCACATGCTGCACAGCAGATCCAGTCAAAGATAACTTCATTTAACAAAATTTCATTATTTAATGAAGTTAATTCATCAAATAACTTGTCAAGAAGGAAGAGTTTTATGAAGGATATGACACAACCTGGGCATTGAGGCCAAAACCAAGTTTTATGGTCACCTCAGGTAACAGGGTGGTCAAAAAATAACAGGAAGACGTAGGAATTGGTATCAGCATTTCTGGTGTATAAATCTTCCACCATCACAATGAGAAGTTCCTTAAACTAAGAAAGAATTGCACAGTGTAAGTGCTAAGAAGCACCACTTTAAGAGCCTTTTGCCCATGGAAACATTTTTTTCAGCATTAATATTGCTATAAGGATGCAATTTAGTTTTATCCAATTTGATTCCTTCTCTCCCTGCCCTGCATAATACCCGCACTAATGTCCAAAGGCCAACACCGACAGCAGCCAGCACCTTGTGCACATCTCCCCGGAGCTCCTGGCATTCTGCTTCCCATGCCCTCTGCCTGTGAGCTGGGTACAGCAGTACCTGCCTGGCACAGCAAACAGAAAACCCATCGGACTAGTGCACACTGCTCAGGTTTCAACTGTGGGAAGCTCCGAGCACCATTAATTCCCATTCAGCGTCTTCAACACAAGTTAAGGAAAGCAAATATTGTGCAAGCTTGGTGTCCACAGATGCAGTACCATCTTTCCAGGACCTACTATTGTCCACAAGAGACTTGAATGATTTTGGAGCATTTTCTGAAAGATCATTTCATAAGTTAAAGGCTGATGATAAAGATAGAAAGTAATGATAGAAATGAAAAGTAATTTTTCACAATACAAGGAGGACTAACGAGTCTGTACTGAGTCCTGCTTTTCAAGAGAAGCACACAAACATGAAATAAGTGCAAAGTTTTAAGACAATACAGAACTATTTAAGAGATGAAAAATAAATGTTGTTCGCTAGAACTACAGAAGGACAACAGAAGATGAAATTAAAGGCAGGATAATAAGACATTGAGAAAGAAATAACCTCACCTATACAATGAGATCTAAACTAGCTACTGCAACTCAGTAATTTGAAATTGTTACGACTAATTCTCTTGGAGCATCAACCCCATACTCATTAAGAGCCCCAAGTAATGGAGAAAAAAACAGGAAACACTGTGCTACAATTCTAGAAAACCAGAGCACCTGGAGACAGCAAGTAGTGCTGGTGTCAAAAAAACAATGGCGAGACTAGACGATGCACAAAAAAGGTACCAAAGAAGATGAGAGGCTTGATATACTTCTATACTAACAGAGATGGACGTATAATTCAGTTCTACAGGGAAGTTAAGAAATACCCACAGCCAGAAAGAGCAGTCCTGCCCTGCCCAGCCCAGCACTGCACACACACACAAGCTGTGAATAGGCTTCAGCACCTTCTGTACAGTAGAACTGGTTCCTTCTTCAAGCTGAACAGCACAACTACAGAAGAGTACAATAGAGATGTTTAAAATCAAAACTAGTACGAAAAAGAAGGAAAAGTTATTCACTATTTCTCCTACCGCAAGAACCAGAAAACACAGGCTGAAGCACCTTTTCATGTTGCACATGATTACACTGCAGCCTCATAACCACAGGAAGTTGTGGATTCAGAGAGGATTAGCCAAACTGCCAGAGAACAGGTCAAATCGCTGGCTCCTACGCAGCCTACGCAGCTGCGTCACCGTCTGTGAGAGGGACCGTGGTCTACTTCACTGCTTCTCACCCTCATTTCAAAAGGTTTTTGAGGTGGGACATGGGACCAGGTGTCCTCCTGATCTGACACATTCAGGCAGTTCTTACGCTTGTCACAACTTAAGCCAGACTTGAAGCCGCTCTTCTTCCAGCAACACAGAGAAACTTCTCAGCCACTTCCAACAGCTGCCACGCTGGTATTTCTGTTTCATCCCACCACTAAGGTAGAATCTCAGAAGGGTTAATTTTATACATTGAAGTGGGTTTTGCCATGCTGTTTGTGAGAAATCAATTTTTTGCACTGTGGTAAGGCAGATTTCTCCTTTTGGGGCAGATAATAAAGAAATCATCCACTATTAGTCTTTAAAATCCAAAACACACTGCTTGGTTCAGAGACTCTTCCAGCCTGACCATTGTAATGACCGTAACCCAGCTTTCTGAAAAGATGCCTCTGTATAAACATCAATGCAGCTATTTTTCTATAAAGGCGCCTCTGCTAGTTGATGGGCAGTTGTTATGTTGCTTCGTAATATCATCTATCACTCACATTTGCATGTAAGAATGATCAAGACTGACAAAGCATAGTTTGAAGTAATTATCTATGCAAAAGCACAAAGAAAAGCACTTCTATAAATTGCTTTAAATAAAAGCATACTAAACTGTGCAATACAGCAATTTCTCAATAACCTAAAAATGGTTCCCAGTAAGATTCAACCACTGTTTGGAAACAAAGTATAAATTCCAAAGATGAAACCTGCATATTTAAATAAAAAACTTAGCTTTAATATAAAAAGGTAATTTCTGTATTTCTTACTGGATAATCACAAGAATTATAACTTTCGTCAAGTTGCTTTTAGATGGAAATTGGACTCCAACTAGAAATAAAAACTGCACTTTCATTTTACTCAGCTAATAGTCTTACCTTAAAAGCATATACAGGGAAAGCAGATACAAAGAAAACAATATTTTGATTTTCAATTTAATAAGTACATGGAGTTAAACTAAGAAACATCAACTGCAATTCAGAAAGTTGTTTTTTTTTCTTGTCAACTTGTCCTTCCAGCTGTTATGCTCCTGTCTTATTTTTGTATCAAGATTGAAAGAAGAAGAGGTAATCTTCCCTAATTTTTCAATTTCCAGTCATTATCTGTTACTTACATAAGCTGAACTGGTTGGACAATCAAAACCAAAAAAGTCAACTGTTGGACACACTGTCTCTACACTTGCAGCGAGGCCAGAATTACCTAGAACTGGCTTATTATCACAGTAAACTCTGGATTCATGCACTCAGCAAAGCCACTGCCCTAAATACACTGGATTTCATTAAGAGGAGTGACAAAATACATGCTTAAATTTGGTAGAGTAAGTTCAAAAAGTAAGATTCAGCCACAACAGCAATGGGAATTCAAAATTCAGTTCCTCCCCCCTCCTCCAAATCTATTTAAAAAGTTTAACAAATAACTTAAGACATGAAATAATCACCTCAAAAGCAGACTTTTCCTCTTGGCCACTGGACTAAAAAGCCTCATTGCTAACTTGATTAAGTCTTGTTTTGCAAATAAAGGAGAAAAAACTCCCCCGAAAGAAGGGAAGATTTTCATAGGCCTGTGTTCACAGTCACATTCGTTTAAAAGGAGTTGATTAGTTTGGTTCAACTGGCCAATTAGTGCTATGTATGTAACACCTCCAACTGATGCTGCACTTTCATTATTTCTCAGGGCCATTAGTTTAACCCTCATGGTAACACTTTAAAGAGCAATGAGCAGAGTTAATCCTGGAAGGAACACTGCCTTCTTCAATAATTTCTCTTTTAGGATGTGCGTTATGCGAGTTCTGCTGGCCCAACCGCAAGAGCACATCCCGTGTTTGCACCCTGCCTGTCTGCTAGGCACTCCTACCTGGACATTCCTCTGAGAGGTTTGTTGTACAGATCTTGTCATTTCTATTAGAACACCACTCCAACAGTTCAGTACTTCACACACAAACAGGGGCATATTTGGAACTCAACACTAGGAAAAAATAAATACTAATACACCTAAATGAGAGAAGCACTGTGTATATAGTACATATACCTGTCAGGCTTCAATTTCTCAGTAGTGCTTAGAAACACCACAGCTTTTTCAGCACCACATCCTCATTCTCAGAGCAAAGCTGATGGGCACTGAGGCCAGCCGTGGCCTCCTTTCAAGAGAAGATGCTTTGACAAGAGAGAAAGACACAAAAAACCACCCTAGTTTCAGACAAGGCTAACGGAGTTTCACAGTCCTTAGGTTTAAAATACTTTTTATGTTTTATGATTTCAAGACAAATAATTTTCTTTTTTTAAACCAGAGGCCATGGCTCCCCAGGCACAGAGCAAAGAGCACGCCTGAGCTCCAGATATGCCACAGTACTACAATTCCTGAGGAGGCAGGTATTCCAAAACCTATCTACTTCAGCCAGGATGCAAAAAGAAAAAAAAAAATTCCCCAATAAAAAAGAAAATCTTACATTTATATGCATTTTCACAGGTCAAGTGACCAAGACCCACAGAACTTACAGAGCCATTTGTAATAAATGTGCACCCAGCATCATAAGGGAAGTGTCTTCATCTTCACTTCCTGACTTGATTGGTTTCTTCTGGAAACAATGACAAATCTGAAGGTGCTACTCATGGCTTTCTCTCTACCATCCCCAGAAAAAATAGAGACTACAGCCTCTAAATAAATCAAGACGGAGCTCATCTTCTCCAATCCACTTGATATCTACTTCAATATCACTGCTCCCGTCCCTTACATCCTTGGAAAAGATTAAGTGACAAACAGCAAAACCTTGCAGGTTCCCCACCACCACTATTACTTTCAACCAATGACCCAATTCTGCAAGACAGAGCACCTTGGGAGGTATGCTGACAGCCCTGGACTCCAATCAAACTCTCCAGAATGGGAGAGGAGGTCACTCAGTCCTGCAGTTTACTCTTAAAGAAAAAAAAAAATAATCCAAGATGCATCTCTTCTCTCTCTCATCAATACCCTCAAAGAATCTCAAAGTTGGTTTAATAGCTGCCTCATTTTTAGATAACATCAAATTCCACTAGCCTCCTTCCCAACTCATCTGTTTGAAGAGATCATTTCTGTAGTGAACAAGAGTGTCCTCAAGTGCAACAGCAAATAAACCAGTGTACATGAAGTGCCATAGCAACATAAACAACGGCCTTGAAAACCAGCACGCTTCTGCTCAGGGCAACTCTAGGGACAAGAATCACACTTTAAATGTCTACATGATCTGAACAAATTGTTAAGATAACCCTTCTAACTATCCGCTCACCTGAACTGTAGGTAAGCATCTGCAGCCAGTCCACCTGCCAAATCCAAAGGGGTGAAAAAACCCAAAACCCAACACGCATGGCTCCCCCCTACTATAAGTGAAGAAAAACTCCTACGTGAGGATTGTTTACAAGACGTCATCCATGCAGCAAAAAGCTAGCATCGTTTAAGGCTGCTCTGTCTTATTAAAGAAAGATAGAAATCCTCGTATTAGAGTCAGGCATGTACAGAAGAGATGGCTCTCCTACTGCAAACCTCTACTTCAGGTGTTAACAATATTGCCTACCTGGTTATCTTCGGAAACAAGGCTCATTTGATCAATTTGACATGTCTGCATGTACACAGTTTTCTGCCTATCCTCTCATCACTCTTCATCAAACCCAGCCAACAAAAGAGCCGGAGGGGCAGGGGTCTCAGTGATACCAAGATGCTACAAGTGGTGTACTAGGATGCTTATTTGCACAAGGCAAAAAAGTCTAAACATCACTGTTTCCATTGAAAGAAAGACTAATTCAGACATCGCAAAGAATCCAGAAGAGGTAAGAAAGGAAAAAGACGAAGAAAGAGACCTTGGGACCTTGGCTTCCCTAGTTCCGTGGCTCCCAGGCCTTGCTTATTTGCACAGTTCCTGGCGAAACGCTCCTCTGTGGTGTCTGTGGGTGACAATCCAACGCTACTGAAACAAACAAAGCAGAAAGCTACCCCTAAGACTTAACCGCTGTCCTTTTTTTTTTTTTTAAGCATTCATCTAGGACTCTGTAACTACTGTGCAGCTTTGCATTAGTTAAAATACACTGATTTCCCAGAGATGTGGAGAGCTACCTGGAGAGTCCCAGCTAATGTGCAGAATATCTTGTTCCAGCCCAAGCTCACACCCTCCTTTCTCACAGGGGAACATTCAAAATATTCAAACAAGTGATTCCCCTAAGTGATGCCCTATTAAGAATGCAGTGTAGAATTCATGTTGTAATGCTTCAATTCTACAGACTAGCTTTTGCTAAGAACACTTAAAAATACAATCTCACCCATAAGACAGAAGTGTAATAATAGTAATAATATTAATAATTCTCCCATGATCACCACCAATCCACAAAGGTTGTCAGCAAAGTCTAGGAAAAAGGAGGAAAAATCATCATGGATACAGAATGAACACAAAACGTGTATGTGTGTCATATGCACCAAGTCTTACTTTTTTGAAAAAATATATTCTGTACCCTTAGAACCAAAAACCATTTTAAAATCAAATGACCAATAAGTAACATCTCGATGCTTCTTTCATAGATTTTATCAGTATAAAGATAAGCGAGCAGTGGAAAGAATTATGGATTAAAGTCAGAAAAAAATATATAACTACATAAAAATACCATTACACTGATGAGATGGCTTTTAAAAAGATATTAATATATAATTAACATTAAAATTTACTTTAATTTTCAACTTTTGCTAAACTTGGAGAATGCGAACTGCTAAATCCCCCTTTCAAGATCTTGCATACTAACACAACATTTGCCTTCAGGACAATTTCAGAAAGCATTTGAATCAAAGCAAAACAAAACAACAAAATCAGCTCCCACCCCCTTGCTTTATCCCCTGACTTTTTCAAGTGAGAAAGTAATCTTGAGAGGGAAAAAAACTCCTAAAAGCTTTAAACAACACCCACCTCATGTTTAAACCTATGACCTAAAAACTGATAGCCACTTCCCAAAAGCAGAAGGAAATGGGCACAAAGTCAAGTCCACTACCAGCAGCAACACTGATGCTCAAAGCTGCTACAACAAAGACGACCCAGAAATTCTGCTAATCGTCACACAAGATGAGATGGACAGCATAAAAGAAAGCCATGCCAGTTCAGAAAACAATTGTAACTTACACAGCCTACCCGGTTTTAAGTCAATGATCAATCTACAATATACAGAAATACACACTTAAAATGTCAAGAAACCAAATCTGAAGAATGTTCTGTAACACTGAGAATGCCACGTTAATATAGAAGAATGGATGCACTTTTAGGTATTGAAAGCGCTCTCCACAAAATGCCCCTGACTAAACACCTTCAACTTCTCCTGCACTTAAAGGACACTTTAGTGCATTTAACATGAGTCATTTCACTGTCAACAAGTTCGGGTAATTAAGCTGCCATGTGTCTAAAGTGCATCACTTGCAGGACAATTACTTAAGTCAAGCCAGCGCAAAGGGACTGTATTGATGTCTGCATCATCGCATGATGATCATGCCACGGCCAGACTTCGCAAGCAGCAGCACAGTCATCACGGTAAAGTGATTTCCAACAACAAACAGAGTGGATTAAAAAAGTAAGTGTGACAGAAAGGCTAAGATCTAGAGCTGTCACTGATCTGCCATGAAACAACAACAAAGAACCCTGTAATGTGTTACCAGAACATACTATGACAAACATTTTTTGCAATACTCTCTAAGATCTTTCCCATGAGACACTGTAAAGGGCTCCCAGAATATAAAGGTTACACCATGCAAACTATATCAGTCACTAACAGGTCATCTTACACTCAATCCACCTTTCTCTTCCTTACAGCAATTGCTTAGGAGATTTGCCAGCTTTAAGAATCAGATAAGACAATTCAATATAAGCAAATTAATAGTGGAGGAGAAAAAAACTGCAAAGGAAAACCCATGCAGATCAATAATTACTAAGATCTCACCCCGTTTCTCAGCTGTCTATCTCGCACTGCTGTCTCCTATGGAGAATGCACACGCCAGCTTTAACAGGACGGGATACTGAAGTCTTCCAATGTAAACGCCCAGCAAAGCCACGCACCAAACACGAGCAAAGCCATTCCCCGACACTTCCACGCTAAGTCTTAGGCATGAGTCACAAGAAAAGACAGAGTGAGACCTATCAGCTTTACTTTGTTGTCCGCCTTGTCCAGAAGCAGCTTCCCGTTTTTCCACTAACACAGGTTCTGGGAAGAACTAGATTTTCATTCTCATCCTTCAATCACAGCAACAATTCACAAACCAAAAGAGGAAATGGCTGAATGGAAGGCAGGAAGCCCACTAAGTCTTCTTCCTAGAGATGATCTTTTAGATAGATACATGCTTTTTTACTCTTTTTTAATTGTAAAATCTATGTCAGCAGTACCTACCACACAGGAAACCTATGTTTTCAGTTAATTGATACACTTTCATCCTGACACTGATTTACTTTGCCCAAAAAGCTGGCTATTATGAAACAGCAACCACAGCCCTGAGCCAGATCAGGAATCCATCCTGTTGGGTGCTGCAGACACCATGGTCACAGCCCCCGCTCCAGTAGGAACAAGACTTTCCCATTAACAACTTTTTCTCTTACAAATCAGATGTTTCTGACCAGTTCGCATACATCATAAACCTTAACTTAGTTGCAAAACAATGGTACTTCTGAAGTTAGAAGATGGGTTACCATTTTCTCCAGCACGACTTTTGCACGGTGCACCTCATATTCCGCCTTACAGAAACGTTCGCTATGGTAACCTCCTGGGCTACTGACAGCAGCCAGCTCCCATGAAGGAAGGAAAAGCAAAGAAACAGCCAGGTAGGCCCTTTCTTTTGTTGGAAAACCTCTCCCACCAGAATTCTGCTGTGAGACTGGGTAAAACTGTCAGACATAAGGGTTACCACCTAAAAACCATTCTATAATGGCAACAAGTTTCTCTGAATTGTTCCCCTAAAGCACACGTGTGACTGCGAAACGGGCATCGCTGGTCTATTTATGAAGAAAGAAGGGCCTTGTGGCACTGCAATAGCCAATGTAGTTAAAAATTCACAATTAACTGCCCGCCTTGTTTTTCTTCTCCTTTCATTATTTCCACTGGGGGGT
>NW_010144143.1:0-792 GCF_000699245.1 Pterocles gutturalis
TGATGCTAAGTAAAAAGAGCCACCTGCAGGTACAACCAGCAGGGCTACAGCACCCATACCTGTTTGTCAGCTTTTGGAGATGTGTCTCTCTGTGCCTAGAGATCCTGCTCTGACACTGAACAACACCTGCAGAACAGAGTCTGTGATTCACAAGTGGCCTAAATTTCCACAGCAACTGGGCACAAGAGGGCCTGGTAAGGGGAAAGGGCAATTGCTTACTTTGATGGCCAGCACCTCCATCTCTCAGCTCTGGCCCGCGATGCCACTGTGTAGCAGAGAGGCAAGGTGCAGAACACAGTCACGCAGCACATGCAGATCCGTCTCCTGTCTGTGCCAGGCAATTGCTAATCCAGTCTGCGAGTATATCAGATGTGGTTCACATCGGGGTTGTCCCAGCTGTATCCCGGCAGCATGTAAAACACCGCATTCGCAGGGACACGCTCTTAGCCAGGACCGTATGTTTGTCATTCCTGAGAAGACGAAAATACTGTGGGAATCCATTGAGCCACACTGGACTTTCTCTGCTATTAGAGGAGCACTGCTACTTGTATTATTTTTAGGAGACAATAGTCAGCTAAGTTTCTCCTAGCATTACCTATCTAAAATTAATTCTTTACCACTGGCCTCTGTCAGCGTGTATCTACCTCCTGATCAGATGCCAAATTTCAAAATTTCCTGGCTGGGCTAAGAACACAGTAATTTCTAATGACAGATTTGGGTGGTTTGACAGAAAACACATGGGAGCACTTGAGGGCAGCTGCTGCAAAGAAAGGAGGGGAGGGAGTATTTGGC
>NW_010144144.1:0-1054 GCF_000699245.1 Pterocles gutturalis
TTCACTTGCAAAGCCAAACCTGTAAGAATCCCAAGAACTTTACAGACACTATTTTTTTTATATCCTTATTTCACCTTGAGGCTGTCTTTGCAAAGCAAAAACATGATGCTTCTTGTATGCATCACTTTAACAGTTTCAGAAAGTCAGCCCCCAAACCCTCTGCAGGCACAGTTTCACACCTTTGCCATTAGGCTGTTGGATACATCATGGATTAGGGTAACTTTACTAAAAGGATCTTGGTTTGGTACATAGATACTTCAAGGCAGGCAAACAACACTCTAATTTTGGAAATCAGAGGAAACTGAAGCACAGAGAAGCTTTCACAGTTACATATGAAATCTCAGGTTTAACCAGTAAAGCTCAGTCTGAAAAAAATCATTGTTCAGAACTCAGTGCATCATGACAACAGTTATTCAACAGAGCAAACCCTAAGATATGCCGGTACAATTTCTCCTCATTCGGAGGACTCACACAACTCTGAGAAACTTGATCCAAAAGATCTTTTCTGCTACTGCTATCAATGAATCAAACACATAGCAGGGCCAGTAAACTTTCCTTGCTTAGCCTGCCCAAAACTTAATCTTTCTTCTCTTTGCCTCCTTAATGATACTGTGTGGCACTGAGGGGTTTCTTTTCATTACAATAACCACCTTCCTGATAACTGAGAGCCTGAATGAATTAAGGTCATTTGACTGGAAAAGGACCTATCTTTGCTGGACTTAAGAGGCACAAACGTGTTATGCTAAAGTGGGTGTAGGAGGGACTTGAGGCTCAGAGAAGATACAGGTATAAGGTGGCAAGGGAAACATATAACAACACTTATTAGTAGAACCTGCGAAAATGCAAAATGACATCCCAGGGCTTTGCTAATCCTTAGCATTCTGCACTGTAGATTATTCTTTATGAGGCCTTTATATGTATGGACATTTTTAATGAGACTGCTCAGAATCAAATCTTTAAATCTTAGAAGTAATAAAACTAGGACTGGCAGGTACCTTGGTGTTCTTCCTAACCCCTCCACATGCCTGAAAACAGCTTCAGATGATTTAGGGAA
>NW_010144145.1:0-11219 GCF_000699245.1 Pterocles gutturalis
ACCCCTTTAATTCTTTCCCCCATCCCCGGGACGGGGGAGGGTGAGTGAGCGGCTGTGTGGGGTTGTCTCCCAGCCAAGGGTAAACCCATCACAGGTGGAGAGTGGGATGTGCTGCTGCACCCGTTGGCGGCTCAACCCGTCCCGAATGGACCTTTTGTCAGCCAGCGCTTGCAGGGTCTGGTCCCTGCGTGACAGCCGGTGCTTCCTTCTGCCGGTAACACCAGTTACAGGAGCTGGTGAAGAGAGGGGAGTTGGTCACTCTTGCTTTTATTCCCCAAATGTCAGAGCTCCCGAAGCATGTTCTGGCATTTAAAACGAATGACTGCAGGGGAGTTTATGTGTCTCACAAAGTCCCATCTGCGCTGCCCCTGTGTCCCTTCTGCCGTGGAAAAAAACCAACAAGGATTTATTTTATACAGGTTTGGGACGTGGGATCCTCATGGGGACGGTGCAACGATGGACCATTACTCACACCAACCTTAAGGCCACTTGTCCCTGGTGAGAGGCTCAGGCTTTGTTCTCAGGGGATGGTTAAACCCCTTGTATTTCTCTGAAAGGTGGCTGCCAGGTGGGTCTGCAATGTCTTTTCTTCTGGCTACCCAAACGTGGTCCTCTCTGGAAGACCCTCGGCAGACTTTCTGTCCTTTTTGCACTCCTCCGTGCCTCTTGCCATCCCTGTGCTGGAGACTTTCCCTCACTGGAGGACAAACTGGAAGTTGCAATGGTTTTGCTGGTCTTTTGGTCTTTTTCCACCTGTAGACACCTGCTCCAGCATCGCGGTCCAGGGAATCCTCCCATCTCAGTTTGCTTTCGGGTCCCTCTGGTGCATGCTGCGTTCCACTGGCCACTGGCACAGCTGCTGCAGCCAGGCTTAAAAACTGAAATGAGCACCTTGCTCTGTCCCCCAGCTCCATTGGGGTATTTTGAGGCCAGGCACAGTCTTCAGCTGAGGTTGTCCGTCCATCCATCCATCCATCCATCCATCCATCCATCCCTGCATCCCTGCATCCCTGCATCATTGTCCCAGCACTTGGCCACGGTCCCTGCTGCACCCACACCAGCCCTGATGAGACTTTGCAATTTGATGTTGATACCTTTGACAGTGATATCTTTGCAACCAAGGGGAAAAAAAAAATACTTGCAGTGAGCAGTCTTGTTTGCAGAGAGGCTGGGACAAAAGGACCAGGGGATGGAGCGATGCCTCCCCCTGCCCGAGGGCTGGCTCGGGCTGTGGATGTCAGTCCTGCTGCAACATAAAAAAAAAAAAAAAAAAAAAAATTACCTTTTTTGGCTTGAGAACTGATCAAAGTGTTGCCTAAAAACTCAGTTTCCGGGGTAAGGAATGGAGAGCTGACAAATAACCCTTGAATCTTTTATTACAGAGCAGCATGGTTTTATCTTACCCCTGCCAGAGCCATATTTCAAAATAGATATCAAAAAAGATGACAGGGCTCTCTCTCTTGAAGTTTTCCACCTTTAAAGGGTGTCCCCTCTCCTCCTGTAGGTCCGGAAGCCTTGCAGAACATTTTTGTAGTGCCGCCACACTCGGGGTTCCCCATTTATTTTCCCTCTTTACTGTGAGGACCAGACCCCCAGATCTGTGCCTGGGGCTAGGGGGACAGAAAAGGGAATAAAAGACAGAAAACATAAAAGGAAATATTATTTATTTGGTGATTTTCTCCCCGAGGACTGTAATTGGGACGGGAAGGGCTTTCAGCCTCAAGAAGGCATCCAATGGGCTGGTCTGGGGCTCTGAAATGGGACCTGGAGCTGTGACACGTGGGGACCTAAACCGGCTGAGACCTATTTTTTTATGTGTAGGTATGTGAGCACATGCATGTGGGTGCATTTTTTCTTCCACCTCCCCTCTAGGCAGGTGCTAAGGACCCAGCGACGGGCAAAATCTTGGGGTGACAGCGGCTGGGGGGGAACCTTTTGGGTGGGCAGCGAAGCGGAGAAGCACAGCTGGGCTTTGTGTTTGCTCCCAGCCTCTTTGGCATGGATAGAGCTGTTCAAAACTCTGCTGTCCACAGGAGGTAACTTTTAATTACTTTAATAATAAACATGTATTTCTGGCTTCTTTTATTTTTTTTTTGCTTCGATGAGCAGATTTCTTCTCTGCAGAGGGCTGAAGCAAACCCGGTAAACGATGCTCTGCGACGGCGGTAGCTGGATGGCTGCAGCTGGAAAGGTCTTGGTGAGTCTGGAGGGAATGTAAGAGGTTGATTTATGGTTTTAACAAGCATGGCTGGCTAGGGAACCATGCCTATATGGTTTGAAAGTCATGAAGAGATATTAATCAAAATTAAGGATGCTCTAAGAAGGTATCTGAGCCAGTGGTCCAGTTCCCGGCTAATTGATGACACAACTAAAGCAGAGTTGTCCCTACAGAGACAAAGGACAGCTTGGATGGGGGGGTCTCGGGGTTTGGTAGCAGATGGGGAAGCAGAGGGTTGGAACAAAGGGCGTAATGAGGAATAATCGGAATCGGTTAGAGGTGCTGTGTGCTTGTCCCCCTTGATTAGGCTGCGTGTGAAGGGAGAACATGATTAATAGAAACACGTCAATGAGAGGCAGCAGTGACATTTCTAGAGGAGCAGCTTGAAATCACACGCTGCCAAAGGTTGGAGCCGCCTGGCGGGTAGTGAAATCGGTACCCAAAAAGCGGTGGTTTTGGGGCAAAAGTCTGTTGGTGTGTCTCTGGGAACAGCCCAGCCAGGGGTGAGGGTGCTGTCCCACCAGGCTGCCTCCTCGCCTTCCTCCTGCATTAATTGCCATTCTGATGGAAAATGCCTTCAAACGATTGTGCGGGGGGGGTGGTGATGGGGATGATGCTCCCCTGGGATTTTTCCAAACCCCAGTTTTCTGCTTGTCTACACAAGCTGGTTGTGTTGTAGGGTGAAGATCAGGCTCAAACTCTTTTCTTTTAGGGGAAAATTGCACCTGCACTTCTCTGCCTTTGCCTCTGGCTGGGATGCATGCCGTGCTTTGCCCAGGATGGTTTGACATTGCATTGCCCTTGGTCTTCATGACAAAAGGCATCTCTAGACATTTCCTTGTGGTCTGGGAGGTGCACGTACAAAGCAGAGATGCCAAATTAACCTCCTTCCATGGCCCCAACTCTTGCAGTGGTGCAAATATGCCGGGAGGTCTTATTGCAAATCTCCGCATCTTTTGGACCCACTGAAAGGAGATGGGTAGGGATTAGTTGAGCTCTTTGTGGGGTTTCCCAGTGAAGCCTCCGAATTGTGCTCAAGCATTAACAGTTTCCATTGCCTCAGGCTTGGAAAAGTCATGCTGGTGATCCCACAGGATTAGCTGTGGAGATCTGGGGATTTAAGACGTTTCCAAAAGGTATATAGGCTTGAGTGCTCACCCAAAACCAAGCAAAACCCCTGGTAGTAACATTTATTTGCACTTCATATTTAATGTGATGGCTACCCAGGACTCCAGGCTCCTGAACATAATGAGTTTTGCAATTAAATTAGATCTTAGCTGCACTGAAGCCATGTTTCCTACCCGGAATTTGGCCAGCCGCCCATGCCCTTCCTCAAGGGCTCCCAAACCCAGTGCCTGCAGCTGGAACCAAGGACTTTGGTGGCTTTTGGGGTGGTGTGTTGGCAGCTGTGGCAAGGCTCTTGCCCAAATTTAGAATCACAGAACAGTTTGGGTTGGAAGGGACCTTAAAGCCCATCCAGTGCCACCCCCTGCCATGGGCAGGGACACCTCCCACCAGCCCAGGTTGCCCAAAGCCTCATCCAGCCTGGCCTTGAACCCCTCCAGGGATGGGGCATCCACAGCTTCTCTGGGCAACCTGGGCCACTGCCTCACCCCCCGCACAGGAAAAAAACTTCTTCCTAATATCTAACCCAATATCTAATATTTATCCTTGTGTCCTGTGTAAAAGTCTCTCGGGTGCAGGCTCTGAGAGCAGATGCTCTTGTCTTGCAAGAACCCTTGTCCAAGACTCTGCTCCTGTCAGGTTTTTGCAGAGATATCAGCTGAACGGTGGGCATTTCATTGAATCTATGTGATGAACGGAGAGTGCTCAGAAACAGGGGTTGAAGGACAGCTGGAAACGCTCACTTTCTGCCATTTCTGGCAAGGTTGCATGTGCTAGGTGATGTGGGTACTTCTTGAGGGAGGTCATCACTGCTTTTGCACATGCAAGCTGAGGAACTGTGAGTACAAGTGAAAACCTGGGTCCTTAAACACCACCTCAATAAGATTTCACAGAATCACAGGATGGTTTGGGTTGGAAGGGACCTTAAAGATCATTGAGTTCCAACCCCCTGCCATGGGCAGGGACACCAAGACTTGCTGCTTTGTAGGCACTGAGCTCCTGCAGATACATTTGCAGCTTCCCTGGTTGTTTGCAATGGTTTTATTCCTCATCCAGCACTGCGCAGAGTCATCTGTGCCTGATCCCTGCCAGCTGCAAACAGCACAATATCTATCCGTGATTTATTCTGTCTTTTCCTGCTTTGGACCTCACCCTATTGCATACAGAGGCACGGCTCTGTTCGGTGGGTCTGGTGGTTTTGCCTCTCCAAAGCAGTGTTCTCATGGGCTTTGAAATGATCTCCTCCCTTTTTCCTTCCTCTTCAGTCACAGCTCATGTGTAACTCAATGTGATCAATAGTTACGGTCAGGAAGATGAGAGAGGGATGGATCCTCTGCGTGCATCACAGAGAGAAATGCTGCATCAGCGCTCTGTCCCACAGCTCAGCTTCCAGCCCAAGCGTCCATCTTCCCAAAGAGATAACACCGCGTTCTTCAGCCTTCCTCTGCAAGAAAGCTGCTCTGACACCAGCTCCATCAAAGCCAGTGGCAGTCTGATCTGGTAAATTTATTGGTCCCTAAATGAATTGCGTCGCCCATCCTCACGCACCTTTCTTCTCTATCTGTTGGCAACGCAGAAGACCAGGTGTGTTCCAGCAGCACCCTCCTGCCGGACCCCCATCCTCTGTCTCATCCAATTACATTGCAATCTCACAGTGCCATGTGTGGGATCAGCAGCTCTCCGGGTGAAACAGTGCTGGATCAGTGGCTTACAGCCTTCTGCACACTGTGAAATTCATCCCCGAGCCAGAGCTGGAGCTGCAGCCAGAGTATGCAAATCTGCAAAACACTCCATCGGCTGGTGGCTGGTACCAGGGTCTTGAGCCATTTTTCCCTGCGGAGGATGATCGTACCTACAGAAGCATCCAGCTCAGCAGGTGGCTAATTACCACCATCAAAACTTTTCATGCAGTTTGCTCAGGGGTATGTGCTTGTCAGCGCATGAGAAATACAGTTTTGAAACAAAACCCTTTTTAAAGCATTTATAACTTTTCTGAGAAAAGGCACAAAAGGGAGATAGGAATTGTTTAGGAGCTGAGAATGGGATGGATGGTGACCAACTGTCGTGGTTTAACCCCAGCCGGCAATAAGCCCCACGCAGCCGCTTGCTCACATTTCCCTGATGAGATGGGGAGAGAACTGGAAAGGTAAAGGTGAGAAAAATTGTGGGTTGAGATAAAGACAGTTTAATAAGTAAAGCAAACCAAGGAATTCATCCACCGCTTCCCGTTGCAGGCAGGTGTTCAGCCATCCCCAGGACAACAGGGCTCCATCTCACATAACGGTGACTTGGGAAGACAAACACCGTCACTCCGAACATCCCCCCTTCACTCAGCAACAGCTAAAACATCCCTGGGTTATGAGCACTGTTTCAGCACAAATCCAAACCGTAGCTCCATACCATCTTCTACAAAGAAAATTAACTCCATCCCAGTCAAAACCAGAGCGACACAGCCAGGATGAGCCTCTGTGTGCTGCAGTCCTATCGATCTGCTTGGGGCAAAGCACCAAACACCCAGAGATGATCAGGTGCCTGAGTGTGGCAGTTGCTTTGATGCCTGCAGCCCCTCATTCTCATGCTCTCCTTGCTCCCAAATTACCCACCTGTCTGGAGTAATTCTCTGTGTTAGAACAAATTATGAGGATCAGAGCCGGCTGCTCAGTTAATGCTAAAATCACAGGGAGAGGAGAGCGGCCACTTTGGTCCTCACTGACCTTGAAAACCGAGCTGGCAAATGCAACCTTCCATTTCTTATTGCTCTCCAGGATTAGCAGGATGAGGTCAGCCCGTAGCACTAATTCACTTTGCTCTTAACTCGTTTCATTACATTACAGGAGAGCATCGCACTCAGCGAGTGTAATCTTCAGTGCTATTCTCCTCTTGTCTTTGCTTTTGTCATAAATTAAATAAGCTGCTGTCATTTTCCAACTATAAAGATTGATTTTTTTTTTTAACTATACTGAGGCAGGTGATGATAATTTATACATCTTAAAGTTGTCTACTTAGTTGTCTTTCTAGCTGGTTGTTTTGTTGGACCTTGAGCTGGCTGCTTTTTCCTTTACCCATGCTCTCTGGTGGCAGATGCTGGAAGGAAGGAAAAGGAAAGAAAAGGAAAGGAAAAGAAAGGAAAGGAAAGGAAAGGAAAGGAAAGGAAAGGAAAGGAAAGGAGAGGAGAGGAGAGGAGAGGAAAGGAAAAGGAAAAGGAAAAGGAAAAGGAAAAGGAAAAGGGAAAGGGAAAGGGAAAGGGAAGGAAAGGAAAGGAAAAGGAGAGGAAAAGGAAAAGTAAAAGGAAAGGAAAAGGGAAGGAAAGAGAAGAGAAGAAAATAAAATAAAGAAAAAAGAAAAAAGAAAAAAGAAAAAAGAAAAGAAAAGAGAAAAAAGAAAAGAGAAGAAATAAAAAGAAAAGAAAATAAAAAATAAAATAACATAAAAGAAAAGAAGAAAAAAACAAAGAAGCCAGTGCCTGGGGTGGATGGCCATGGAGTCTGTGACCTCTTCATCACAGAAGGTTTTTATTAAGACAGGTCAGACTGGGACCTCGTGGGAATGACTTGATGAAGTTGGTTGTGGCCGGGGGAGTGGATGAGCTCAGTAACTTCTTGATCACCTTCAGCCCTATGGAACTCTCTATTTTTTTTCAACATTTATAGCAGAATGCTGTTTACAGGGCTGAAATCTCCTACCCCCCTGCACTCAGTTCATTTCCCAACACAGCATCACATTAGGGCATCATAAAGACGTTGTGCTTTTAGAAACAACTATTTGATTGCTCCACCAACGACTCGTTGAAGCCGTCCTAATGAACAATGAAGCTTTATTGTGTTTAGGGATGTGATGTGTGGTACTGGCGCTGGGCTGGGAGACGGAAAAAGCACATTGGAGTCTCGGTGTGAGGCTTCTCCTTGTCACAAAGCCCATCCTCTGATTTGGGGAGTGCAAATTGCATTTTAAGAGACCTAACCCACAGAAAAAATATTATCAACAAAGGGAAAGAAGATTAACTGCTTGCCTGGAGGCAACTTTTGAAGATCGTACAGATACGGCCGTACCTGCTACAGCCGGCGCTCCGGTTCCAGCGGGTACAGCAGGGAGATGCAGCTTGTGATATACTGAATAAAACCGTTTTTCATTGTACCTCAGTGGGAATGCTCTTTTTTAAGGTCGTCCATCTGTGAGCTGGATGCTTCTGGAACCAAAGGTGTTTTCAGTGCTCACCGAGGAATCGTTTTCCTCTATTTTTTTTCAAAGTTCTTTGGCAGAGGGGGAAAAAAAAATCACACGTTTCCTTCACAGCTGATATATTGATGCTCTGAGCTGGCATTAACCTCGCCGTGGTTTGGGGCTGGTTTTGGATCCAAACCCTCAGAATTCGGAAGTTAGTGATGTATTTCATGTGGATATGCTTTTGGCTGGTTTAACACTCTTGCTATCGAACGTTAGAGACCATGAGGGGCTTTGCCAGTGAGAATTCCTTTTTTTTCCAGCTGGTTTAGGACAGGAATAATTCTGTTTTCTAGCGCAAATGGTGTACATGTGTGAATGTCAGAGCGGAGCTTTGGCTGGTGAATTAAAGCCACCTGGGGTCTGTGTCGGTTCTGCAAGACCAGCGATTTCCATGCAAAACCAGAAAGGATTGTTCACTTCAAAATTCATAAGCTCAAGAACACAAACTCATTGCAAACACATGGATGTGGTCAGCCATGGAATATGTCGGCATTTTTGGGTGTCTCCTTGTCCTCCCAGGTCTGGGAGCCGACAGATATTTGCTCTTTCTTTAGTAGGTCGGACCATGTTTTCTAGCTCGGATTCCCAAGAAAATGGAACAAATGCAATTGCTGACTTTTTACTTAATTCTCTGCCTTGCTGGCAGATTCCCACCCTATTTGACAGAAGAGCAGAACTCATCAGAGGTATTAAATTTCCACATTTTCTGAGGACGGCTGGCTGAGCAGAGGAGAGAGACCTTTTAATGACACCCCTCTATGGGAAAGGACGAGAAGGATGTGCAAAGCCCTTATCAGACAGAGAAACTGCTCATAAGAGCAGAGGCCACCACGAACAGAGAAAATACCAGTTTTTGAACGTTTTGCAACTCAAAGCTATGCAAGGGGTGAGCTCAGCCAATGCTGCCAAAAAATGACAGCAGTCAAACGGGGAAACTTCTCCTTGGGGCTTTTTGGGGATGGATAACTCCTACGGGACCTCGGTGCTCTCCCACGCTCATGCCTGCAGGGTTCAGCGTTGGGATTAGTGGAAATCTGCTTGTTTGCCTTCAGGAGTTTTTGGGGATAAACAGCTTGGTAGGGTCTCCTCCACGTTTTGTTGATCGATGGAGCCATTTGGTCTTTGCAAAGCCTGGGACGCTCCATTTCGTGCATCTCTTATATCTAAAAGCACAGTTATTACAGGCGTCCTGCTAGGACATGGCTTGCAAGATTTGTATGTGGTCTGTTATAGCTTCTGGGCAGGAGTGGGAAAAGCAATACATCAGCACAATGAACCCAGCCCGCGTCCCCAGCGTGAGAGCGGTTTTAATCTCCACTTTGTCTTCTCGCGCTTTGGTGTGTTTAGAGCCGGCTGCTTTTCCGTCATTATTTTGCTATTTTCTTGGAGGGCAGCCATTTCATCTAAATGCCAGCTAGCTGCTGCTGGTGAAAGAATATCCATCAATTTTGCTTTTTCAAGAGCTCTCGCTTAAAAGTTAGTGGTCAGCAGGCAGGTGAGGATGATTGTCGCGGTTGTTCAGCGCCGCTTTCCACGCTTCGTCGCCAGCGTTAGAAGGGGGCTAATTCAGCAACACCCACTCCTGCTGCAGAAAGAGAGGTTTTGGTTTTTTTTGTTTTCTTTATTTCTCTTTCTTTTAAAACTCCTTTTCTCCCCCAGACGTGAACTTCACCACAAGCACTTGTTATGTTTCCAGCAGGAGCCCTGTAAAGTCGTGTTTGCTGGAAGGGGGAGCCTGGGCAGCTATTTAAGCCAATTAATATAAAATTGCTTTCTACAGCCTCCTGAAAGAGTTACTCTGGGATAGAAACTCGTGGGAAGCACGAGGTGGTGGGAGAGGGGGGAAGGCGAGGGACCACCTTGGGAGCATCCTGCTGGAGGTGGCCTTGGGATGGAAGGGGCAAAGCATGGGAAACGAAAAGTGGTCATTTTTGTACGTTGCTAGGTCTGAGAGGTGATTATTTTCCATTTTCTGCTCAGCAGTTGGGAAATCTCCCAAACTGTGCTTGATGCTGGTACCCGGGAGCACAAAAGCAGTGCTGTATTGGGAGCAGGGTGGGTGGTTTAACAGCTCCAGATCACTCAAGCCATGGGAAACCCGGCATCAATGGGCACGTTGGAGCATCCCCAGGAGAGAATCCCTCCAGCAAACACCAGCAGCGTGGTGCCAGCCTGGGCACAGCTCCCCGGGCCGGAGCTGGGGGCACAGGGGTGCAGTGGGACCCCCCAGCTCCAAATCCAGGTGGCAGAGCCATTCTCCTGTCCTGCATCCAACCCTGCGGGATGGAATTTGGCAGAAGGGGTTTTGGCACATCTGATAGAACTGTTATAGTGTTGGGCTGGGTGACGTGATGCTGGCAAGGGGGACTAAAACCTCCAGAAGAAGAAATGGGGATACTTAAGGATGCTAAATCCTTTATCACACTCTTGTCCTGCTCCCAGCGAAAGAGAGGAGCGCTGACATTGGGAAGGGTTGCGGCTGCAACCCCGCACTGATGTAGAATATTTTTTGATCTTGGAAAGCCAACTTGTTCAATGCAAACCACAGCAACGCAGCAGAATTACCGGCTTAGCCCCAGGCGATCAACGGATTGACAAACCGGCCTTTTATGTCCACAGCCTGTTTTGAAAGGAATATTAAAGCTGCGACATCCATAAAACACCGGGTCTGCAGCTGGGGAAGGAGTCAGAGCGGGAGTGATTCTGCTTTATTTCTTCCCAAGAGCCGCTCGTGGAGGAAGACTGAAAAATTGGTGCTCCATCAGCTCCATCTTCCCATGGACAGATGGAAATGGCCCCGACCCAGCCTGTACTTTTTGGGGGAGGAAATCCATATGGGTCCTGATGTGGCTTCCTGGCAGAATGGTCAGAAATGCTGTTTGCAGCAAAGACACCAAATCTGCTCCAATAAAGGGTATTTCTAAGAGTAGTGGGGGCTGAGAAAACAGCATCCTGCATCCCAAGTGGACAAAGATGCCCCATCCCTGGAGGGGTTCAAGGCCAGGCTGGATGAGGCTTTGGGCAACCTGGGCTGGTGGGAGGTGTCCCTGCCCATGGCAGGGGGTGGCACTGGATGGGCTTTAAGGTCCCTTCCAACCCAAACCATTCTATGATTCTATGAGAAGGTTGGCGCTGAGCAAGCTGATGTTAACGAGGGTAAATAATTGCTATTGCCTGCCCGGGGCGTGGCGGAGGGGGATGTGTGTGTATGCACTGGGATGGCAGAGACTTCCCTGGGTTGTATCTTACTCCTCCGTCACAGCCATCTCTCCCTGCTCGTGCCTGTGAGGAGCTGCAGGTACATTAAACCTACCAGGGATGCATTCGCCTTGCTGCGTAAAATACATCGAATTACACCACGCCTGCCTCTGGTGGAGATACCAGGGATGCAGCTTTCCCCGAGCATCCTCGCAGGAAGGGAAAGGGACCGTCATTAAGTCCCGTAATCACTCGCCGCAGCCCACCTAAACTCATTTCACCTATGAAAATCTAATTACAGCAAGTGGCTCTTGCAGTCATTAGCGGCTGCAGGGGCTCATCACACAGGGTAAACTCCGGCTGCCATCTCGGGGAAAAGAAAATGCCTCCGGTGTGTTTCTCCGCTGCTGTCGCAGACGTGCCCATTAGAGAGATGTTTATTGCCTTGCTCTTT
>NW_010144145.1:11250-13160 GCF_000699245.1 Pterocles gutturalis
TTCCTAAACTTTCCGTGCTGAAAAGCCCCAGCCCCGTGCGATGAATCCTGATGAGACTTTGGCAGCCTGGACTGGCACGCCAAGAACCCTCTTGCTGATGGGGAGGATTAATGTCCTAAAAAACCCTTTTGGATCCAAAAAGCGGTAACTCCTGCTATAGGCATAGGTCAAAGCTAAACTTTTTCAGTGAAATTCATTGTGCTTTGTCAAGAGAGGTGGATGGAGGATGGGAAGGGGTGAGACACGGAGAAAATCAGGGCACGCCACTTGCAAGGGAGCAGAATTTAGCAGCTGAGCTGTCTCGGGAGCCCTGACAGAGACTGTGACTATTTATACATTCAAACAAACAGCTACTCTATGCAGAAGTGAAAAAAAAAATCCCTTTATAGCCAAGTACCTGCCCCAGGATGACATTTATAGAGAGAAATGGAAAGGGAATTTCAGGTGAGGCAGTGGCCCAGGTTGCCCAGAGAAGCTGTGGATGCCCCATCCCTGGAGGGGTTCAAGGCCAGGTTGGATGAGGCTTTGGGCAACCTGGGCTGGTGGGAGGTGTCCCTGCCCATGGCAGGGGGTGGCACTGCATGATCTTTAAGGTCCCTTCCAACCCAAACCATTCTGTAATTCTATGATTTTATGATTTGTCCCTCAGGGATAGGAGGAAGCCAGGTGTCCTTCCTCCTTATCTCTCCTTATCCTGGGGGTTTAGGGGTACTTTTAGGGTAACCCAAGCACCTGCAATAAAAGTGAAAATAAATGGACTATAAAATAAATGCACAGACTGAATGTGCTTTTGCAATTCCACAGAATACTCTAAACAAGACCTGTCTGTCCTCTTTGCATTGCTTTATGAGATTTTTTTCTTCTGCATTTTTTAACCTTAGGACAAGGGGAAAAATGAGGGTGAAGGGCCAGTTGCTTCGGAGGTGAGGGGAGCTGCCTGTGCACCGTGTTACTGAAGGAGCTTTGGGGTGGAAGCAATGTCTCTGGGTGCCTCCAGCTGCGTTTTTGCAATTTTTTGACTCGTTTCCAGAGGCGTGAAAGCCCCTGGGGGAGGATGTTATGTGAGAGGGAGGTTTGTTGTGCTATTTCTGGTCCTCCAATGGGGGCTGCGTAGGGACCACAGTGCTTGGCATTGAAGAAAATGGTGGCTTTCGGGTGGCAAAGGCTTGGCTACATCTTTTTATGTCCCAGCGGCACACAAGTATAACGAAGCTGCCCATTCTCAGATGCTGCTTGTCAACTCCTTTGCTTGTTAGCTTTTTTTAATCACCTGGATATTCATCTCCTTGGCTGGAATACAATATTAAAGAGATATTACATTTCACTCAACGAGATAAAAAAAAAAGATTTAATTAATGTGAATTAAATAAAATTCAAAGGGAATTCTAACAGAGCTGGGTGAGGAGGAGGCACTTTTTTTTACCCATGAGGCTTTGACTTGTTGTCCCTGGGCTGTGCCTGGGATGAAAGCTGACGTCTGCTTGGCCCAGGCAGGATGTGACAGCACAGGCACCTCTGGGTGCTGCGTCCCAGCTGTCTGGATTTTGGAGGTGAGGATGTCAGTAGATGGAGCTGTTTATTAATATTTTCCAGTGACTTACAGTGCAGAAGGATGCTTTGCTGCTGTGTGGAGGCTGCAGGTGTTACTGGCCTTTGGGAAGGGTCCCCATCCCTGTCCTGTGCCTGTTTCTCCGTGCTGCGATGTTGGGAGCGTGGGGTGAAGGCTGTGCACCCCTGCCTGACTTCCCAGCAGATTTGCTTCTGCTGCTAGGGCTGGGTGTGGGGCTGAGAGCAGGACCTTCCCCTGGGGGCACCTGAGATGGACAGTTGGGTGTCCCAGAGAACGGCTGTGGCACCAACCCTCCACTGGGACCACAGTTTGCTGTAGTTATACACCACACAGCCGCTCG
>NW_010144146.1:0-15976 GCF_000699245.1 Pterocles gutturalis
TGCTGGGGGGCCTGTTCCAGAGGCCCCTTTAGCGGGCGCGTCATTAGTCGGTACTTCACTTCCATGGGGATATTAAGCGGTAGCAGAGTGATACCGTGCTGGGAAAGCAGGGTGGTTGGTCTCTGTGCACCCACCCGGGCTGGTCCCTGCAGGAGTGGCTTTATTCGTGCCCTGGCCATCTCTGCCCGCAGGCTCTTTGGGGATCGCTGCCCACCAGCATTGCTCTCCTGCTTCCAGACCTCGCAGCGCATCCCCTACGATGAGGCTGTCACGCAGGAATTCAGACCAGCTAAAGTGGGAGACTCCTTCGGGCCTACGTGAGTAGCAGGTTTCAGTGGTACTGGGAGCACGGTGGGCTGGAGCTCATGTCTTTAGTGTTACTTGTGTGTGTGAATCCTCTCAAGCTCTTAGTGGCGAAGAGATGAGATGACAGTCCTCCTCTCTGTTCTGTGCCTTAGGTAGAAGGTGTCTGCCCAGAAGCCTTTAGGGAGGTATCCCGAGGAAACTGACCATGATCTGTCAGTTTCCAAGGAGAGCGAAGAGCCGGGCTGGTGTTCATAGTTATGGTTGTGACTCTGGTGATTGCTTCTGTGTGGGACCTGTGTGCTTTGTGAGGGCTGGGAGAACATTGGGGTTTTTTTCCTAGAAGTGGTCAAAGACACGATGCTACTGTCTGTTTCTCTGGGGTCCCAGAAGAGGCTGGTTTGGGGCCAGCAGCATGGGCTGCCTTCTGAGCTTCCCTGCCTGCTGGGGCTGCCGTGCCTCCCTGCAGCCTGGGCATTAGCCTGCCACAGGGGCTGCGAGCAGTCTCTGCTCTGCTTTTTCCATGGAGACTCTAAGAAACTGTGGCTTCCCTTGGGGGAAGGTCTCACGGTGGGCTGAGGTTGCTGCCTGCTCTCTTCCAGGTGGGAGACCTGCTGGTTTAAGGTGGAGCTGAGCATCCCTCCAGCATGGACAGGGCAGGAAGTGCACTTTGTCTGGGAGAGCGACGGGGAAGGCATGGTGTGGCGAGACGCCCAGCCTGTCCAGGTAAGGAGGCATGGGTCGGGGGTGTGCCAGCTGCACCAGGTGCTCTGCACAGGCAGGCAAGCCTGCTGGTGGTGGGTTTGAGCCTGTTTTCTAGAGGTTGCCCCCCACCAGGAGTTAAAATTCTGGTCTGCAAGCCGGTAATGGCTGAAAATCCCTTACTTGAGCGTTAGCAAATCTGTCTTGGACGAAGGACAGGCAAACATTGGGCCTGAGATGTGACTCTCCACTGCTGTCCAGAACAGTGGGACAGACTCTCGTCACACATGTCAACTTCAGTCCTGCTTTGGGGTGGTGGAAG
This sequence comes from Pterocles gutturalis, assembly GCF_000699245.1. Taxonomy (NCBI): domain Eukaryota; kingdom Metazoa; phylum Chordata; class Aves; order Pterocliformes; family Pteroclidae; genus Pterocles; species Pterocles gutturalis. The sequence continues at coordinate 1,328 of NW_010144146.1, forward strand.
GGCTCAGGTGACGTTTTGCAGCCCTGCCCTGCTCCATGGGGGTGTCCCCAGGGTTTGCGTAACTGCTGGGGTGGCAGCAGTTTCTGTGCCAGTTGTTTTGTGGGAAGCATTGTCCCATGAGATGTGGGACCAGGCCCTTCCATCCATCTGGATATGTCTTGTCCTGCCACCCAGCCCACTGTCAGGGACCTCTGAAGACATGTGTTAAATGTGTTGTCCTCCCCTGCAGGGTTTGACAAAGGAAGGTGAGAAGACCAGCTACATCCTCACGAGCAGCCTGAAAGAGACAGAGCCCCACAGGTGAGTGGTCAGCGTGGCCGGAGCCCCGCACTGCGGGGGGAGTCTGGCATTGTTTGAAGCCAAGAGGCCGGGCTGAGACACCCCTGCCTGCGCCCAGGTGCTCTGGGAAGTGTCTAGTGTTCAGGGGCTCTGGCCATTGTTCAGGCTGGGCTGGTCACACCCCAGCGGGGCGAGTGGATTTTTCTGGACAATTGCTTGTGATCTGCTCCCTGATGGTTTCCTTTCGCTCTCCAGCCTGACGCTGTACGTGGAGCTGGCCTGCAACGGGCTCTTTGGGGCTGGCAAGGGCAGTATGATCGCCCCTCCGGACCCTGACAGGAGGTTCACCCTGAGCAAAGCTGAGCTGGTCGTCTTCAACAGGGGTGTCTATGAACTGCTGGTGGATCTGGAAATACTGCTGGACATGGCCCAGGTCTGGGAGCACATTCTCTGCCCTTCTCTCACCCTTTCCACCTCCTTCCACAACTTCATTTTCTCTCCTTATCTTGCCGTTCTGTGACTTCTCTCCTCCCACCAGGAGGCCCTGGAGGAGCAAATGTTTGTTCCTGCTGCTTTAGCACAATTGACGCCATGTACAGTAGGAGAAAACTGAACAGAGAGAAGCCGCATGGTTTTTTTTCATCCACTTTCTGCTCCAAGGCAGGATCTGTTAGACCAGAGCGCCCTGGGATGGGCGTGTGTGTAACCTGGCTTATAGAAGGCGCGTGAGCACAGGCCTGTGGTTGTGTCTGTGAGGCAGGGACATATGTTTACCTGGCACTGCTGGCAGAGTCAGATATTGGAAGGAGGTGGTGGGTTGTCTCTGGGGCAGGTGGCATCCAACCCGGTACAGAGAGCTGCTCGGAGCCAGAGGATGTGCCGAGCTCTGAGTCAAGCTGTTATCACTCCCAACCCCAGCTCCTCGGGGAGGAAAACCAGAGGAGTTTCCAGGCACTGTACACTGCCAACCAGATGGTCAACGTGTGTGATGTGACGGACCCCTCCACCTTCCCTGCTGCCCGTGACCTGGCTGCGGTGATCTTCGGCCAGAGGAACGGCGAGAGCCAGCACACCATCCATGCCGTGGGGCACTGCCACATCGACTCTGGTGAGAGCAACACCACGCTCCCTCTCTGCTGACCTGGAGGCCAGGGCCTGCTGCCCAGGGGGAGAGCTGGCTGCCCCATTGCCAAAGGAGCTTGTGCCAAGTAGTAACTGCAGCGGGGCCACGTGTCTGTCCTCACAGCCTGGCTGTGGCCATACGAGGAGACCATCCGTAAGTGCGCTCGGAGCTGGGTCACGGTGGTCCGTCTGATGGAGGACAATCCGGAGTTCATCTTTGCCTGCTCCCAGGTGAGTGGTCTCTGGGGAGCTCTCCTTCTGCTCATGGCGTAGTGCTTCTCCAGCTTGACTCAAAACGAGATGGGGGTGAGATGGGGGGTTGACCGGGAGCATCCTGTGCAGTTGCAGAGAGGTGGGACATTGGCGTGGAGCGATGTGGTGGGAGCTGAGGCTGATCTCTGTGCTCTGGCAGGCGCAGCAGTTCGAGTGGGTGCAGAGCTGGTACCCTGGGCTCTACGCGCAGATTCGGGACTTTGTGGTGAAGGGGCAGTTCATTCCTGTCGGAGGCACCTGGGTGGAAATGGTGAGAAGCGCGGTGAGCCTGGCTCACTGCACCCTCCCTGCGCCATCCCTCGGGCTGGTTCTGGCACTGGACGGGGAGAGCAGAGCCTCTGCTGAGCCGGTCTGGTGGGTGATGGTCTCCAGGCCCAGAAAACAGCAGCTGTCTGCAGTGTCTAGCCTTGCAAAAATACCATCGCTCTCCCAGATTGTCTCATTACCTGAGAAAGGAGCTTTGGTCTTGGCTGACTGAGCTCTGTTCCTCCCTTCGCCTTCTGCCAAGCTCTGTTCAGATCCTCCCTGTGATCTGCTGGGTCAGGATGACAGTGGGTGGGAATGGGGTGCTTGCAAGACCTCCCCTTCCCCAGCACCTGGCTTGCCACCTGGACAGCCTGTGCTTCCCCCCAGGACGGGAACCTGCCCAGCGGGGAGTCCATGGTGCGGCAGTTCCTCCAGGGACAGCGGTTCTTCCAGGAGCAGTTTGGCCGGATCTGCTCAGAGGTACTTGCTCTTTTCCAACACGCCTTCCTTGCCCACCATCTCCTTCCACCTCTTTCCATGCCTGAGGGTTTCTCTCTGGTTCTCTAAGTACTGTATTTGGGTGCCTCACGTTGGCCTGCTTTTTGCAGCTAGAGCCATGATAAGTAATATCTGCTCCTCCATGTACCATGGCAGTTAGCACAGCCCCAGGCCTCAGTTATATTGCTTCTAGGCGTGTTTCTAGAATTGCTCCTTGTCTAGCACATATTCTGTCCCTTCGGCGAGAAGGGCTGAGAGCCTGACCACCCAGAAACCCTCCCTGAGCCCAGGCTGGGATTTGTGGCCAGTGCGACTGACGTGTGTCTCTCTCCCTCTGCTGCTGTCCATCTGCTCCCAGTTCTGGCTGCCGGACACGTTTGGATACTCAGCCCAGCTGCCCCAGCTGATGCGTGGCTGCGGGATCCGGCGGTTCCTCACACAGAAGCTCAGCTGGAACCTGGTGAACACCTTCCCGGTGAGCCGTGCTTCCCTTCTTGCCAGGGGATGGACTTGCGGTTGCTGGAGTCTGTCTGCAGGGCTTGAGATGGTCCTGCAGCTCAGCTGGCACAGGCTCTTCTTCCAGAAGCCACCCGTTTGTGGTGGAAGCAATGTCCTGTCAGGCTTTAGGGGAGAGGAAGGACATGCTCAGAGATCCCGGCTGGACCCCTGGTCTGCGAATTCCTCCTGCTTCCAGATGAGAAACTGTGACCCGTGTGTGGGTCTAGCAACCAGCAAACCCAGCCACTCTCCTGCTGTCCCCTGCCCTTGGGGCATTCCCCATCCTTGTGCAGCTGTCTGTCAGGACATCTTGCAACCTCCTGGGGAGAAAGCGAAGGCCCAATTTGAATTGTCAGGGTGTTCTGAAGTGCCTGTCACCTGTGCACTTCCCTGGTGACAAAGGTGCTGGACTTGGTGTGTTTGACAGGGCTTTGTGCGAAGAAGCTTGGGCTTTTAATGCACGAGGTCTGTGCTGATGTGGTGAAGTGTGCCCTCCACGTATGCATTTGTGGGGAGATGATTTTGGGAGCCTTGAAGCACTGAGCTGAGGGTGAATTTATCATTCTGGTACCGGCATGACCAGAGATGTCCTTTTGGGAACTTGCAGTGGGGCTGTGCTTTAGCATTTTGGCGCTGCGTGGTGCTGGGGGGCTGTATGGGACACCACGTTTTCCTTTGGCTCTCCTCCAGCATCACACCTTTTTCTGGGAAGGCATCGATGGTTCCCGAGTCCTGACCCATTTTCCCCCTGGTGACTCCTACGGGATGCAGGGGCGAGTGGAGGAGGTGAGTGAGGTTGCCGGTTTGGTGTGTGCGGGTCAGTGCCAGCCCCTTGGGGCTGGATCTGAGGATCCTCAGAGAGGGCACTGCCTGTGAAGGGAGCGGGAGAGCTGGCAGCATTGCTGGACGAAGGGTGTTCGGGTGCCTGGCAGTCAGTCACCTGCCTCTGAGTTGTGTGCCTGCCTGATTTTGGCAGTTTGGGCTGGAGAAGAGGGGCAGGGCTGGGCTTTGCACCCCAAGGCTGACCTGGCTTTCTTCTGGGGAGCTGTGGGAGCTGGGACTGGGCACCAGGGGATTGCAGCTGTCCCAAATTCCCTCTAGGTGCTGAAAACAGTGAAGAACAACAAGGACAAAGGACGTGTGAACCACAGCGCTTTCCTCTTCGGCTTTGGAGATGGAGGAGGGGGCCCCACACAGAAGATGCTGGACAGGATGAAGAGAATGAGTGACACGGATGGGCTGCCCAGGTGAGAGGAGAGAGGGCTCCCTTCCTCCCTCCTCACGGGAGCACTTGTTTAGAGGAAAATGTCCCTGTCCCCATGGCAGGCAGCAAGAGCAGCACAGGGTGGGAGAGAGTTAGTGGGGAACACAGTGTGTGCGGTTGTATTGGGGTTTCTCAGGCCTCGGTCCTGGGGTGTCACCATCCTGGTCAGGATATTCCATGTCCCAGGCTTCTGCCCCAGCTCATCGCTGTTTCTGCATCTCCCCTGCAGGGTCCAGCTCTCCACTCCTGACCGACTCTTTTCTGCCCTAGAGAAGGAGTCATCGCAGCTGTGTACCTGGGTGGGAGAGCTCTTCCTCGAGCTGCACAACGGCACCTACACCACCCAGGCCCAGGTGACTGCGCACGGGATGGGGACAATGGTCTCCTCTGGCTCCAGGGAAGGTAGCCATTCTCAGGTCTCTTCGTTACTGCTCAGGCAGCTCCAGGTTCGGGCAGTGCCCTTTGTGTCTCAGCATCGGGATCCACCTTGTAGCCAGGATTCCAAAAGGCAGATCTGTTGTCAGACTTCCTTTGAGGGGTGAGAGGAAGCCTGGACACAGCAGGGCCCCCTTGGCTGATAGCTGCCACGTCTTTCACTTTAGTGGATGGCTGCAGAGCTTGAGTAAAGAGTCAGAGGAAGGGGAGGGAGGTGACAACAGACAGGAGAAGCTGTGTCCTGTGCTGGGAGTTTCAGTTTGATCTGTGGCAAATAAATAACTTGCTGGCAATGGCAAACTCATGACACCTACAGATAACCAGCCTTCCTACACTGGAGCTGGGCTTTTGCTACTGGTGGGAGAGATCCACTCCTAGCTACACATTTCCTAAGAATCTTCATTCTCTCCTTGCCTTGACACCAGATAAAGAAGGGGAATCGGGAGTGTGAACGAATACTCCATGACGTTGAGGTGCTCAGCACCTTGGCTGTGGCGCGGGGCACTGCATTCCGGTATCCTGCCAGCCAGCTGCAGCGGCTCTGGAGGTGAGGGGTACAGCGACACTGATGGCACCAGGGGGGAGGCTGTGGCGAGAGCTGGGGACTTCAGCCCGAGAGCTGGCTGCTCTTGGGGTACCGCTCCCCATCCCCGACAGCTCCTTGTCCCTGAGCCTGTGTAGAAATCCTTGCTATCAGTGCACCAAAATTAGTCTGGACCAGTTGGACCGCACTGGTGTGGGCAGTTATTGGGCAGCTTAGCGGGCTGATGGTGGGAGATGGTCATTTATTTCCCTGCCACATTCAGCTGGAGCCAGATGGGTAACTGACCCCAGTCTGTCTTCATTTGAACTGGCTCCTGAGTGAGTAGGAGAGCAGTGCGTGGTGAGGATGTCGGCACCTTTGTGGATTCAGTGCTGCAGCGCTGTGTGTAGACGACCCCTACCATGAACTGATCAGGGCTCCACCTGGAAAGTCTTTCAGTCTTCACTTGATTCTCCCATGGGAAGATAGCTCCAAAGCCTCACTGCCCTGCTGGCTAGAAGCTTCATTTTCCGACCTAAGATTATTCCTCAATGGTTTTGACTTGTCTGAACTTGTGCAACAATATATCTGGTAGCCCTGAGGGATAAAAAAATTAGCTCTTGCTGCCCATGGTTGTGGGTTACTAAGATGAGAGTTGACAAGTCCTAACATAAAGGAGTATAAAGGGTGCTACGGGAAAAGTCCTTTTCTCTCAAGTGTTTGCTAAGGGGGGGATAAGGAACTGTTCTTCAGTTTGTCTGTCTTGCAAACAGGGCTTAGTAAGCCAGAACAAATGCAGTGCTCTCCCCTGCTTCCTCACCTGGTTTCTTTTCTCTGTTTTAGGTTGTTGCTGCTCAACCAGTTCCACGATGTTTTGCCAGGCAGCTGCATCCAGCTGGTGGTTGAGGATGCCCTGCAATACTATACAGGTGAGCGGGGAGCTTGGTTAGGAGGGTGCTTATCCATGGAGCACGCCAGGTCCTGCCCGGTGGGGCTGCAGAGGTGTCAGTCCTGGACTGCTGGGTGCTGTGGGTTGAACCCTGTGCGCCTGTAACAGGGTTAACTCAACAGGGAATTGGGAGGGGAGCCAAGGGATTAGAAACCAACATGAGTTATTGACTTTTCTGCTTGATGCTGGCATGCCAGGATAGACCCCGGTGAAAGTGGGATCTGAAGTTTGCTCCTGCCTGCCCGCAGGCACTTGCAGTAGCTTTACTTTATTATAGTGAAGTATAATATAAATTATAGTACAGTTTTCCAGGAGGGCTGGCATAGCTCATTGTAGTGTTGTAATAACAAAGTTAAGAATAATTATAAACTTTAATTCTTTACTAACAGATAACAGTAATTAATACTAATGATAATTATAGCTTGGCAGCAGCTAAAGTGTGTGTACATGAGAAACAGAAACTCTCTCAGAGATGAGAAATGGCCGGGCTGTGTAGAACTCAGGCCTTGTATTTGCTCAGAGATCCGCAGGACTGGCGCTAGGCTGCAGGAGGAAGCTGTGCAGTCCTTGTGTGGGGAGCTGCTGCAGGCCCAGGCAGGGAGCGCCGCGGGCATCCTTGTGCTGAACACTTTGCCCTGGGAACGCACCGAGGTGATCTCCAGGACTGGGCCAGCCGGAACAGAGACTTTAGGTATGTCTGACTTCGGGGTGTCTTGTGTATCAGGATTTCTTACAGGGGCAGAGGCAGCTAGCAGAGAAATACTCTGTCTCTCTCTGCCTGGGGAGGGTTTACTTGCTTGTCGTCACTCCTTGGGGCTGATGCAGCTTCAAATTGTCCCTGAACTGTGGTTGAGGAGGAGGATCTGAAAGGAGGTGGCAGGTCTGACGTGAGAGCAGCAAGGCAGCATGGTGTGTCTGGGGAAGATGTTGGAACAGAACCTCTTTGCTTTCCAGCTCTGGTGACAGTCCCCAGCATGGGCTATGCTGTGGTGAGTGAGCCGTTGCAGCCCCCTCAGCCCGTGGCAGTGAGGAAACAGGTACGCATAACAGCGGGTGTCCTCAGACCCGTGTACCCTGCGTCTGACTGGGGAGAAATCTAGGGAATCCAGCTTGCAGCAAGGCTGCACGCTAGATTTGCAATTGGGGCACTTTTTACCCACCTCAGCCCCCACAGGTGTAGGTCTGTGAAATCTGTGTCTGTCCTTTTCCCCAGGAGGACGGCTCCATTGCTGTGGAGAACGGGGTGATCACAGCCTGCCTGGATGCGGTGGGCCGCCTGACCTCGCTTCGGCTGCTGCACTCCGAGAGGTACGTCTCTCACCTGGTTCTTGGAACCAGGCCCCTCAAACCTGTCTTGGGTCTTCTCATGGTAAGCCCTTCACTGCTGCCGTTCTTCTTACGCTGCTGTTCCTCTGTCCCACTTTGTTCCAGAGAGTCAGTCCCAGATGGCTGCTATGCCAACCAGTTTGCACTCTTTGATGATGTTCCCCTGTACTGGGATGCCTGGGACGTGATGGATTATCACCTGGAAACCAGGTAGAGGAGCAGTTTGTGCGGCACTTGGATTTTAACTTTGCTCTGGGATTCTTGCCTCCCTGGCAGTCCTAGCTGTAACCGAGCATTGACTCCAGAGAAAGGAGTGCCTGCTGTGTGGGAGGTTGGATTCGGATTTGGGAACCAGGATCTGCCAGGCTGAGACCAGCTCTGCCTTTATCTCTTTCTCTAGGAAACCAGTGACAATGCTGCTGAAGCCTCTGGAAGTCACCCAGGCTGGGGGCCTGCGGGGAAGTGTGAGCTTCTCTCTGCGCATCGGGGAAAGAAGCACCCTGACCCAGGAGATCATCCTGGATGCTGCGTGCCCATACCTCCGCTTCCTGACCCAGGTTGGCTGCTGTGCAGTACGGACATCTGTGCTGTGCAAGCAGGGCCCTGGGGAGCTGAACCTTGCGGCTGAATTATATTCCCCTCCCGTTTCCTTCCCTGGAGCCCCCCACTGCCTGTCCTTCTCTGCCTTAGGGGAGGGCAGCCTGAGGGTGGGGCTCCTGGGGGACAAGGGTGGCAGGGGGACCCACCAGTTCATCTGTGTTCAGACTCTAGCACGGTTTTATTGTACCTGGTCTGGCTGCTGCACACCAGGGAAGGATAAGTGCGGTCTCTGCCCATCAGCTCCCTATGGTATTGTCCTTCTGCATTTAGGTGGAGTGGAAGGAGGCTCACAAGTTCCTGAAGGTGGAGTTCCCTGTGCAGGTCCGGAGCACAAACGCCACCTACGAGATCCAGTTTGGGCACCTGCAGCGGCCAACGCACTGGAACACGCCGTGGGACTGGGCGCGATTCGAGGTGAGGGCCGAGGTGGGCTGGTCCTGGGGTGAGCCGCTCCTCCCGCGGTGGGGCTGTGCTTGCTCCCAGCAGCAGCTCTGTGGGGGGAGTCCATCCCTTGCTCTCTCCTGCAGGTGTGGGCTCACAAGTGGTTGGATCTCTCCGAGCACAGCTTCGGGGTGGCACTGCTGAACGACTGCAAATACGGGGCATCAGCCCATGGGAACCTCCTCAGCCTCTCGCTGTGAGTAGGGTGGAGTTGCAGCACTCCCTTTGCCTCTGAGAGTAGGGTGGAGCTGCAGCACTTGCTTTGCTTCTGAGGAGTCAAGGCAGCACCTGGTCCTAAATGATCATAGGAAGGAAATAGTCTGGTATGAGTCTGTGCGGCTGGCTCTTGTCCAAGAACTTTTGGCTGACTTAATTACAGTTGACTAAGATAAGATAATTCCTGTGAGTTATGCTCACAGATAATTCAGGAGAGATCAGATCCACGTTTGCACTCAGTCGTTTTTCTGTTTCTGGCCAAAACGTACCCTGGGAGGGGAGGCTTAAGGAGGGGGAAGGACTAGCAATGTTATGGATGCATACAAAGCTAAGGGAAGCTCTGCTTATTTCAGTTTGACTCCATCAGCCACAAGTTTCACAGGAAACAACCCTTCCAAGGTCAGTTCTAGCTTCTGGGACACCTTGTCCAGGGTCTGTTTGCTCTTGCCAAAAACAAGGAGGATGTTGGCCTCCACCTCAGGGCCCAGTCTTGTGGCAGCAGGGGAGACAGTTGTCAGAGTGCTGCTCTGGCTCTGCACCAGGTGACAGGGTGCTGCAGAGACGCCAATCTCGCCTATCTCTTGTTGCCTTAGGCTGCGAGCACCCAAGTCCCCCGATGCCACGGCAGACATCGGGCACCACCAGTTCACCTACGCCGTGATGCCTCACCAGGGTGAGTGGCGGTGGGCAGAGCTGGGTCCTGTGGGGACACGCAGGGTGGAGGATGCTCTGGGGAGCCTTGGGGTGAGTGTGGGTAGAAGCTGGCTGGAGGTTCTTGTGTTGCAGGGTCCTTCCAGGACGCCGGTGTGATCCAGTGTGCCTACAATTTGAATTTCCCCCTCCACGCATTCCCGGCCAGCTCTGCCCCGTGCCCGGCCTGGAGCGCCTTTTCTGTCAGCTCCCCTGCCGTCGTGCTGGAGACAGTCAAGCAGGCAAGTCCCCGGGGCAGAGCCGGGGAGGGCAGGCAGGTTAAGCTGCTGTTGTTAAGCGGGGCTTGCTCTTCCCCAACACTGGGCAGGGGGCAGGCTCAGCTGAGGGGAAACAGTGATCCCTCTGGTTTGCCTGTCCTGTGAGGTGAGGACGAGGGGGGATAGCAGCTCTCTGCCAGCCTGGGCAGGCCCTGGCACCAGGGATCACAGCAGTATCCACATTTGTACATGGGTACCACACACTGCGGCAGGTCAGGAACCACGTGTGCACCCAGGCAGAGCCACTCACTCACCATCGCTTGGGTCGGGCCGTACCCTGAGGGGCAGGATGGGTCTCATTTGTCTCAACTCCTCTTGTGCTGTCCCCCAAAGGCTGAGGACAGACCGGACGCCGTGGTGGTTCGGCTGTACGAGGCGCATGGCAGCACGGTTGACGCCTGGCTCCAGACCTCCCTCCCCGTCAAGGAGGCAATGCTGTAAGTCCACGCTGGAGGGCCGGGCACGTGTGGGGATGGAGATCTGTCACTTCAGCCTCACCTGCTGCTTTCTTCCCCAGCTGCGACCTCCTGGAGCGGATGGCTGCAGGGGACCGCCTGCCGCTGGGGGTGTCAGGCTTTCCTTCACCCCCTTCCGCCTGCTCTCCCTCCTCCTGGTATTGAGGCAGTGACGCTGTCAGTCACCCTTCAGCAACCTGGACCAACACCGTGAGCTGAAATCGCAGCCTGAGGCTTCCCTATCCCAAGAGCAGTGTGAGGAGGCGGGGCTTCCAGGGAAGGGCAGTCACCCCTTGCCCCCACCCAGCCCTCGGAGAGCAGCGCTCGAGAACAACCATGTTCTTCAGGAAAGGAGGATGGTTGTCCCCTGCCCAAGCAGGCAAGGAGGGCCCAGCTTGCTGCGGCATGGGTTGGGACTGTGGGACGTGTTGGCTGGCCCCGCACAGGCTCTGCTCCAGCCCCGGGGGGGTTTGGGGAGCAGCAGCTTCCCACAGTGGGTCCCGTGTCTCACCCTTCAGCTTGTCCAGACCCAAGCAGCAGCAACCTGCACTAGGGCAGTGAGTTTAAAGACACAGTATGGTCATTCCCCTCTCCCTTTGCCTGCCTCTTGCACTGCCCTGATGGAAGGGGAACACAAGTGAAGAGAATTACATGAAAACAAATGCCAGCCTGTTTTCTTCACTTATTTCCAGGTAACTGCACTGATCTGCCTCCTCCTGGGGGGCTCCATGGTAGCTGCTGCTCTCTTAGTCTCGCTCCTGGGATGAGGGAGGCAGAGCTTACCTTTATTTTTGGGGGGTGAGGAGGAGGGAAAGCCTGCTCCAGCCCATCTGGGGAAGAGGCTGGGCATGGGGGGGTTATCCTTTGGACACAAAAGGCGTGCACAGTGATTTCTACACAAAATACTTTATTAGTCGGCTAAAAACAGAGATCAGGCAGCAGGCAGAAAGGGAAGAGGGGAAGGAAGAAGGAATCCACTTTTGGCAGAGGGAAGGGTCAGAGTCCAGCATCACGTGCAATCTGTGGCCCTTACCTCCCTCCAATACCTGGGGACAGCAGGAGGACGCTGGACAAACCAGCCCCGTCACCAAACCCAGCTTCTCCCCACTGTGGCAGGACGCAGCGGTAGCAAGCGGGTGTGAGCACAGGCACAGAGCAGCCCCGTTTCTCCCCAGCCCCAACCCAGACCCCCGCCAGGCCCCCCCGGAGCTCCTGCGGCTGGGAAAACGCCCTCGGGAGGAGGGCAGCATGCGGCACTCACACAGCAGGGGCTGCGCCTGGAACATGGAAACAAGAAGGCAGAGGGTGAGGGGGTGCCTGGTTCTGCCCCACTGGCTCCTCTCCTGCTTTTGGCACCCCTGCAGCCCCCTCCTGGGTGTCTGGAAGCCGCAGGGACTGCCAGCCTCACCTCTGCCCCTGCGTGTAGACATCCGGCGGCTTCTTTTGGCTTTGACCGGCGCCTCGGGCTCAGATGAGGCCGGAGCAGCAGTCGCTTTCCTCCTCCCGCGAGAACGTCCCTTCCTCAGCCCATCAGCTGCCTCCTCCTCCTCCTTGACTGGCTCTGGGGGTTTCGCTGCAGCCCTGGGGCGCCGTTTGGAAGCACGTGTAGTGAGCTGGGGGGACATCAGAGCCCAGCTTAGCAGAAGTGTGTTTGGATGGCCAGCTGATGAGGAACTCCAGGTAGCCCCATGCTGAACTCGGGGGCAGCCTGAGCAGGGCACGGTGAACAGGACAGCCTCTAGACCCTGCAGGAGCCACACCGACCCCAAAGCTTCTTACTTTGGGGGTCGGAGCCTCGGGATCTGCCTTCTGCTGAGTGTGCTTCTTGCGGGACGGCCGCCCTGCGGGAGAAGACATGTCCAGGTCGGGTGGGGTGATGGGGCAGGGAGTGCCTGCGCCTTGCAAGAGGCACAGTGACCCTTCAGGGATGCTGTCCTGGACGATGTGTCCTGGCTAAGGTGGGGAACTGGCAGGAAGGGCTTGAGGGGCCTCCTCTCCCCTCCTACCGCATTCTGTTCCCTGCCAAAACCCTGCTCAGTTCAGGCTCCCAGGCGCAGAAGAGCACCCTGTGGGCACCAAGGCTGTGCCCAGGCAGGTGGGTGCTGCTAGGAACCCTTGGGCACAGCGGGCTTCATCCCCCAGTGCCATCACAGGCCCATCAGCAACCCAGGAGAGGGGCTTTGCTCCTGCATTTGCCCCCAGCCTCCAGCCCTCCCTGAGCAAGAGTGGGTCCCGTGGGGAGGAGACACTCACCTTTGGGAGCCATGGGGCCAGGCTCTCCCTGCAAGGAAGGGGACAGAGCAGTGACTGGGGAGCGGTTATTCTGCACGTAGCGGCAGCAGAATCCGTGCACCTTCACCCCGCAGCCCAGACAGGGAGAGGGCAACAGCTGTGTTTCCCCAGGAAGCCGGGGGAGTTGGGCTTGCTCTGCCTGCTCTGTGCTTCGAGGACTCCTCCGTCAGCCGCTGCTCCTTCTGCAAGGCCCCCCCAGGCCACCTCACCCAAATATGGGGCACAGGGGGGAGAAAAAGGGCTGCCAGACCCCCCGAGGCCCCTGTTCCCGCGATCAGCCCCTCTGCTCCAGCCTGCCTGCCATCCCTTGGCCAGCTGGCCACCGCACGGAGGGGCCTTGTTGCCTCCACATCCAGCAGTCACAGCAGTGTGGCAGAGAGGGAGACCCCCAGCAACACAGCATAATGCTGGGGGGGTCTCGGGAGGGAGAAGATGGGCTGGTGTCCCCTTGGAGGAGAGGTTGGGGGCAGCACCCCCAGGCTCCTACCTGGAACCACATGGTCCTGCCGTTGTGGTCGCGCAGGGAGCTCATGCCAGGCACCAAGTAGCACTGCAGCCACTTCTTGAAAGCGGTGTGGTTATCCGCATCATCTGGGTCCAAGAGCTTTTTCTCTGGGAAGGGAGAGCAGGAAAGGACAGGAACAGAGAGGAAGCAGTGACCTGCCCAGGCCTCCTTGCCAGCCCCCCTGCCCCTGTCCCCTGGCTCCCTGTCCTGTCACCTCACCCGCCGCGATGACCTCCATGGGCACGGTGTGGCACAGCTCCAGGAGATCCGGGTTCTCCCGCCTCAGCTTCAGCTTCTTGCTCAGTGTCAGGGAAGGATTCTGCAGGGGCGGAGAAGGGAAGTCACCTGCCAGCCACCCCAGCCTCCTTGGGGGTCTCTCCTCCCCAACAGCAGCCACATTCCCCATCTCCTCCTGAAGGTGAGCTGCCAAAATCCGCACTGCGTGCCCTGAGGCACACCCCAGCCCTCATCTCACCCCACTGCAGGCTTGGAGCTGTGCATTAGCACATTCCCCACAGCTACAGAGACGTGAAGGAGCACACAGGAACACCAGCAGTTTGTAAAAACAGCCCTCAGGGCGTGTGGTTTGTTTTCAGGCTTGTTTAAAACAGCTGCTTCCTCTCCCTCCAGGCCATGAGATCGCCCTGGGCTCTCCTGCAGCCTTCCCCAGAGATGTGAAGCTTGCAAGGTGTTTGTTTGCTTTGCCCCTTCCTCTTCGCCCCCAAATACACCCAGAGAGGCAGAAGCCGGGCACCAGCACAGAACCCAAGCATGTGCCCGGGAGCTGTCACAGCTCACCAGCCTGGCCACGTGCAAATGAGCCCCACACATGTGAGCTTACAGAACCACTGCACCCTGTTTGCCGCTCCGCTGGAGGGGCAGACGTGCTGGGACCTGAGTGTTTATGGCAAAGGACAGTAACATGCCGGAGGAGAAAGTTCTCGCCCAGCAAATGTTATAGTTGTGAAGGGAAAATGCCTGCTGTGGGGCTGGGAAAGACTCAAAGCAGCAAACACCTCCCAGCAGCAGTGTGGGCAGAGGCTGTGCGAGCTCTGCAAAGGGCCTCGTGACAATGCAATGTTCTGCCCCATCAGAGCGAGGAACCAAACATGAACCGAAACTGGCCCCGAACCCTGGGCTGGAACAGCCTGAAACAGCAGACCTGAACTGGAGCTTCGTGCCCAGCTAAGCCCAAATCAACGACAGAGCAAGGCAGCCAGCTGAGCCCAAACTCGGGGCTAGAAGAAAACTGAGCCACCTGCGTTTCTGCTGAGCCCAAACCCAACCCAGGAACGCTTCTCAGCTCACCCCAGCTCCCTGCACCCAAGGTAAGAGTCTCCTGGGACCCCAAGGAGCTGCTGAGATGTCCTGCAGGGCCACAGGCAAACACATCCCTGGTACGGCGGCTGTCTGGAAACCTGCCTCTTCCTGAGCCTACGAAAGCACCAGGTACTCCCCACCTTCTTCCTCCTCGCCTGCTCCTGAGCCTTCAGGGCCTCCAGGACGGTCCGAGCCTTTTCGAAGGGAGGGATCTTCAACCTGAGAGAGTCCCTCTGTTACATGCACGCCTGAACTCCTGGTTCCGGCGCTTGCCCATGTCTACTAGGTGAGGGGCCGTGAAGCTCTGGCCAGCTGCTGGAGACCAAACCTCGCCGGCAGGTCAGCGCGGACTCAACCCACCTTACCTGTACAGGATCTCAGCGCGGAGGTAATTCCCGATTCCATTGAAAAACTTCTGGTTTAAGAGAGCCTCACAGAT
>NW_010144147.1:0-4961 GCF_000699245.1 Pterocles gutturalis
TGTGTATATATATATATATGTATATATATTAGGCAATCAGCAACAAAATCTGGGAGCTCCTGGTTTTGTCCATCTCCAAACCTGAATCAGGTCCCCAACTCATCCCTTGGCTTTCCCAACCCACCTTCTCCATCCCAGCTGCGGAAGAAAAAAAAGAAAAGAAAAAAAAAAAAACAAAGCTCCCATATAATCTCTCTTCATATAGTTCCCAAGCGCAGGAGTGAATGGAGACACAGGTCAGCAGAGCAGTTGCACGGAGCCGGCCGCTCGCACACGCATGTTCCTCCACCCACCCCTTGGGAACGGCTATTTTCAGCTCGTTCAGACGGTGAAGCTCACTACCGAGGAATTATCTTTACTGGGCTGGAGCTGCTTCGAGCATGAGCTGCTCTAAAAATATAATCTACATTAAGGAGAGAAAAAAAAAAAAAAAAAAAAAGCGCTCATTAAAGAGCAGCGGAAAAAATCTGCCTAAGTGAAAAGCAGCCTTCCAGCTTGTGCTCCAGCCTGAAAACAAGGCTGGGGAGGGCTTCGGAGAAACATCGTCGACCGAAATTTCACATGGGAAAAGCATACCTCCAGAGGCAGGAGCACTTGCAAAGCCCAAATATATGTACATCTATACATATATATGTGTAGGCATAAGGTTTATACATAACAGCAGGAAACCACAAAGTTTGGAGAAGGTGCAAAACTCGGTCTCCAATTGCATTGAACAAATAACAGGAGAAACAAGGAGGTTAACGCCGTGGATTAACCTCGTGAATCATCCCCGCCACAGTCTCAAGAAAATAAGACTAAAACTGCTATTGTCCAGGAAAGGGGGGGGAAGAGGGAGAAGGATCCTCATGAAGGGCTTGCAGCAGAAATTTAACAATCTAGGTGTAGAAAACTGTTTTATCTTAAGGATGTAAGTGTATTTTAAAAAAAAAAAAAAAAACCTACCACATAAGAACAACCTGTTTGCCCTCACATTCATTAAATCATTCCACTACCAGCCTCCGACTTTTGGTTTAGTGGTTCCAAACCAAACGGTTCCAGAAAGGCAACTATTTCAGAATTTGAAATAGCCACGGCACAGGAGAGTCAGTCCATCTAATCTTGCTCATGGAGCACCAAGAGATGCTGGAAAGTACCAAAAAAAGAAATCCCACAACAGACTGAATCAGAACTTGCTGTGACCAAGGAGTCCCAAGAACCTCACACAGCCATCCCTGTGACATCCCCCACGCAGAACTGCTTTATTTTTTTGAATATTCTCGTTGCTCAGTTTAAATGACACCTCCTGAACGTCCCAAATTAACAGCCCGGTAATTACCAACCCTGGCACAACGAACACGCAGCCCAGCCCGCGAGCTTCCAGAAACACACCTACTTCTTTCCCTCCTGCCAGACGGTGAGCAAGCAGACCATATATCTTACACATTAAAATTTAAAAAAAAAAAAAAATCCTTCAGAAAAAAACATTCCAAAACGCAATTACCCTAAAACCAGCACATTTTTATCCTCCATCTCTGCCAACATTAAATTGCTGGTTTTTTTCATGGCATTTTGCAGCTTTTGGATGGGAAATTATGTTTGTATTATTCCTCCCCACCTAGGAGATCTATCTTTTCCCAAAACTCCTGGTCCATCACACACAAAAATAAATAAATTGAGTCTTTATTATACCTTTTCTGAGCAAACACCATAAAAAAACGCTAAAGCTTTGACACTTCACATGTTTCTGCTGGAAAACCAGAACACCCAGCCAGTGATATCAGCTAACGGGCTGGATGCAAATGTCCCATTCATGCTGACAAGAAAAAAGAAATGTTGGAAAAAAAAAAACATATTTTAATGAAGAAAGTCACCCCAAGGCAACAATTCCCTTAACCGAAAACAAGACAGAAGTTTCCTTCCCGATGGGGCTCACATTTCTAACGTACGAGAGGAGTTTTCACGCCGTTTGTTGGGTTTTCGCTCCGGTCCCCCGGTGAGCAGGTGGTCAGGTCACAAAATCCCCTCCTCTGGACATGATAATTGCCAGTGATTTCAGCAAAGATGGATGGAAACTGTGTCAGCAGCACCCCTGGGACAGCCTTCAGCCTTTGCACCGATGCGGCCAGGCTGGAGCACCCGCACGGTCCCCGCCTGCTTGTATTTCTCTTCGTTGGGGATTGCGGGGATGTAGCATCAAACCTTCAGCAAATTCATACAGAGGAGTGAAAAAAATAACTTTATATGCAACAACTGAAGAAATTCTTTAAGATATCTCCCAGCCCTGCGGGTCTTCACCTATTTAGTTAGTTCTCCCAAGAAATAAAGCAGAAAATGGGGATATTTGCACAGCTTATGGAGATGAGAGTGCTGCATCTGCCGATTTATTCAGCAGAGCAAGCCCCAGGGAAGGGGATGGTCCCCCAGAAGACGGAGTCAGGGACATCAGACGTGGAAAAAGATGTGTTAAAGCACTCCTAAGTGTCACACAGATTATGCAAAAATATATAAACACCCTGCTTTTTGAACCAGCCTCTGCAGGGCTGCTCCTTCCAGCATAACATCCAGCCTAAGCTACAGAAAGCAGTAGCTTAGTAGATTCCACTCTGACACGAAAAAAAACCTCACAGCCCTTCAGCAAAGCACATTTGTATTTGAATTTATGCATGTGGGCTTTGTATAGAGATAACGCACAAAGCTGAGAGCAATTCAACGTGAACAGCAGCTTCGGCTTGCTTCCACAGAATCACAGAATGTTAGAGATTGGAAGGGACCTCGAAAGCTCCTCCAGTCCAATCCCCCTGCCGGAGCAGGACACCTAGATCAGATCACACAGGAACGCATCCAGGCGGGCTTTGAATGTCTCCAGAGAAGGAGACTCCACACCCTCTCTGGGCAGCCTGTTCCAGTGCTCTGGCACCCTCACCGGGAAGAAGTTTTTCCTCATATTCAAGTGGAACCTCCTACGGCCTCGTATTTTGCTGCTTTAGGAGGTGAGAAGTCACCCGCCGGGCACTCGGGCTGCTCTCGCCACAACCTCTGCCGCTGAAGCTGAGCTTGGATGAGGAGCTGGGAGGAAGCATCTTCTCAGGAGAGACTTGGAAGCACAAGGAGACCATTCACAGCGCTTTTTGGGGCCGTAAGCGTGCTGGTATTCAGTTCATGGGTGAAACGTTGAGACAGTCTCTGGGGATAGTTCCATCCCCTGGACCTCTCTCCTACCACATCCCATCTTTCAGCGGCTGCGGGTACATCCCGAGTCCTTAGACCCAGTACGTACCACTGGGCACAAGCACAAAGCAACTGGATTTCTCCAAGAAATTCCCACCTTTCAAGCGCTGTGTTCCCATCAGGACTCTGTTCTGGGTTATATTCTCTTCTTGACGGGGAGCTTTATTTTTGTGTACACTGCCAGACACTCAAAGGCAAGTTATTTTTCAAATTAACGTCGCTTGGGTCGAGCCAGGTTGAATCTCAACTTACATTTCCTCCTTTTATTTCCAGCTTCCATTTATTTTTCTGTCCTCACCCCTGCTTGCAGCCTCTGTACTGTGGCTTCACCACGTGTATGATTCAACGTGGTTTTGGTACTTTTATCTCTTAAAAGAGTAAAGACAGAGTACAGTCAAGCAGAATAACAGGCACTTAAGCACCTGTATCCCTCATATTTTACCTTTCTGACTCCTTTGTCATTTATTCTCATTATAGTTTCCAATAAAAATTAAAGCACTGCTTAATTAGCCCAATTTGGATTAACCTCAGATTCAAACCGAGCATCCTGCATATTTCAGACAAATCATCAGACTCAAATCTGAGCATCAGCATTAAAAAAATGTTAAAAAAAAATAATTATGCTTATGCTTTGAACCTGCATGACTGACATCCTGTCCTGGACAAGACACAGAGAGCCCCTCAAGATCGGCAAGCTACAGAAATGAGCCTGAAGTCTGAACAAAGCTGCACACCGCATCCCAGATACACGGGATTTCACGGCATTTTTGGTCCAGTTGTTAGAAAACCAGTGTTTGACCTCGCCTCTACCTCCAACAGACAGCTGGCTTTAAGGAAAACAAATCACAACTGTATTTCAAGGTTATTTTGCATTTATTTGGGAGAATCCAAGAGGATTTAAAATAGACTGCACTTCCCAGGAGAGAGTATTTTGTTATTAACTTCAGACTCTCCTATATTTAGTTTAAAAAATAAAATCACGCAAATGGACAAATGACAACTAAGTGCAGACAAATAAATGGACAGCAGATCTATAAAAGGATCATAAAAGAATTGGGGATTTTTGTGGCACAAGAGTTAACTTTCTGCATAGACTCATGAGAGTATTTGAAGCTTTTAGAAAAACACAAACATCCCTGCCATATTTTACTGCACTTCATGGATGTGTCATCTATCAAGTTCCCTTCCAGCACCTATTTTGGAATCGTCTCCAAAATAAAAGTGCACGCAAGTTTGTCTGGCACACAACAATCCATGGCACGATACCAACAGAAGATGTTCATTTTTAGTCACTGCTTCCGAACCAAGAAGCAAACAAGCAGGACCAACATCTTGCAGAGCATACAGAAAGAAGTGGTTAGTTTAGTGGTTTAGTTTTTTTTTTTTTTTAACAGATAAATTAAAAACTAAAACCTTGTTCTTAACAACATAATTTCACTATAAAAAATTGCTAGCACGCAAGAGCCGGCAGACATGGAAGAACCACCTACCTACTGGCCCCAAAGCTGTTTCAGCTTCTGAAAAAAAAAACATTTCTATCAATTATTATTTGCTTTTTATCCTGCCTGTGCTACCCCACTGCTCGACCACTGCAGCATGGGTTTTTGGTCGCTGGTCACAGATTCACAGGGATGGCAAGACAAATCCACACCTGCAGCAAAGACCACAAGTACAGGACAACTTGGAAAACTACAGTTTCCAGTTTGTCTTGTCCAGAACATAAACGTCGCCATCCATTTGGGTCAACAGTT
>NW_010144148.1:0-242 GCF_000699245.1 Pterocles gutturalis
GTGATGCTGAGGTCACTGCCACCACCAGTGTCCCACTGCCCTGGTGACGTGGGTGAGGGTCCCTGCAGAGGGGGGTGCTCTGGTCCCCACTGCACAGCTGAGCATCCCGGGCAGAACTTAGAGCATCCCTGCTCCCCGCACCACCCTCACCCTGCCCCCCTCCCCTTGCTAGGGCTGGGGGGGCTGTTTAGGGGCAGATCAGCGGCCACATCATGCAGTGTGGGATCAGTGATGGCAGAAAA
>NW_010144148.1:253-556 GCF_000699245.1 Pterocles gutturalis
TCACCCGCCCCCCCGGCACGCTCCTGCCCTCCCTCCCCGGCACTTGGGTTTGCAGGATTAACGGGTGCTGGGCAGAATCTAGGGGCAGCGCTCAGCCTGGGCTGGCAGAGGAGGCAACCAGCTTCCCCCTGATCAGCACCCCAGGAACGAAGGGGCGAGGGGGGACGTGGAAACCGCCTGGTTTCCTGCTCAGCCCATTGCGACAGAGCCATACGTGGCCCTGCTCCACTCAGATGTCACGGGGAAGGAAGGGCAGCAGAGCCAGCCCGCAGATGAGCGGAGCCCCACATCCCTCCTTTCCCC
>NW_010144148.1:811-1036 GCF_000699245.1 Pterocles gutturalis
CAGGGGACGCATTTGAGGGGCCCCCAGCGAAGGGCCAGCGGCGGTTGTCACTGCCTGGGACAGATGCCACTGGGGGAACAGACCCGGGAGGGGACACCGAGGTCTCACTGGGGTCCTTCCCTAAAATCCCCCAGGGCTGCTTCTCCTCCAGCTTCAGCAGTAGCACAGACACCCCCCAGAGCTGAGCCCCCTTGTCCAGTGTCCCCAGCGAGAGCTTGTCCCCTC
>NW_010144149.1:0-3240 GCF_000699245.1 Pterocles gutturalis
CAGTGTTCACGGGATGCTCGGGGGTTTTCCTCTCTCTGGCAAGGTGTAAAGTTTTCTCAGAGGGAGGAAAAACTGCAAATGGCAGGAAAAAGCCACATAGAGAACAGCACTGCAGTAAGAAAAAAAAAAAATCAAAGCACCCTGTTCTCTCATCTGTGTGTCATCACTGTCCCCATGGGATAAATATGTTGGGAGGAGGACATGGGGATGTACCTGAAGTTGTGTCCCCTGCCCAGGAGAGCTGGGCTAGGGAGCTGGAAATTCAATATCCTGTCTGCCTGCACCAGTCCCGTTTGCTGGCCGTTATCAGCAATAGCTGGGACAGTTTAAACCTAAAGCTCCTCGGGCAGGGCTGTGGGAGAGTCTTACGGTGTGAGTGGCTGGGGGGGAAAATGACAGATGAATGTTGCTGAGCCCAAGTAATACAGACAACTCATCCTTCAGTACAAAACCACAAGGCTGGCCTTTAATTTAATGTTTCCTACTCAGGAAAAGAGACCTCACAGCTGCTGTGGGTAGTTCTATGAAAATGTCATCTCAGTGCCGGTGTCAGTCAAACAAGGCAAATTGCTTGTTAGTAGTTATTAGGAAAGAGGCTGAAAACAAAGCAGGCAGCAGCATTGCGCCGAGGTACAATATGCTGTATTGCAGTGCAAGTGCTGTGTGCGGTTTGGGTTGCCCAATCACAAACAGGAGGTAGTGCACCTAGAAGGGTAAAGAAAGGGATGACAAGGCTGATCAAAGGCACAGAACAGCTTCTGTGTGAGAAGAAACTAATAAATTAGGGCTCTCTTGGTTAGAAGAGAGACAGTAGAGGTGATACAGGAGAGAGTTCTGTAAATTCAGAAGTGGTGTAAAGGTGGGCAATAGGAAATGGATATTCACTGTTTCTCATAAACAGGTAGCATCAAATGAAACAATTGGGCAACAGGTTTGAAACATAAATGGAGAAAAGTTTTTTCTTTTTTCCATGCAGAGCTTAATTACACTGTGGAACTCAGGACCGCAGGGCGGGTCAGGGACCCACAGCCCCTGGTTCAGAAAGCAATTAGAGAAGTTCACAGGAGGTGGAAGCATTAGCAGCATAGATGGAGGGTGGTGATGCAGATGCAGTGCCTGGCACAAGGAGTGCTCTGCTGCTGACGGAGCCTGGAGCGGCTTTGTGGCCAGGCCCAGGCTCAGCGCATGCAGCCGTCGCTGCTCTGTCGTTCCCTCTCCTGCAGTAACCTGCTGTGACTGTCCCTGCCCTGGGCTCAACCAGCCATGGTGGCAGCTAGCCCTGGCTTGGGACGTGCCTTCGTGCCACCGAGGGCTGTTTAAGTGTTTCCCTGTTAGAGCCAAAGGAACAGACTTTCCCCTGTAATGCCGGCAAATCCCTGTTCCTGAGGAGCCGTTAATTGATTTCTCTTTGCATCGTTCCTCCCCTGCCTGTGGCTGTGCTGACACCTCCCTGCCGGTGGCTGAGACAGGCAGATCCTGAAGTTATTGATAAACACTCATTGGGGCTGGAGCCGGGTAAACTGCCAGCAACCCCAGCGGATTTCTCTCTTGCCAGCATCATTTTTCTTGATGACAGCATGTTCCAAAGTTTGTTGGGGTGGGGGCAGGGCCTCTGGGTAACTTTTTTTTCCAGTATTATGCATTGGTTGTTTTAAGAGGTCCCTTCATGAACAGAGAGGAGAGGCTCGGGAGCCTGTGCCCCCATTATCTCTGCCCCCCAGCCTATCCCCAGAGAGTGTGGGATGGGCTGGGCTCTCCACTGAGCTTTGACCAGGCCTGTGTCCCCCCTCACAGGTCAGTCCCACACTGCTGTCCCACTTGGTGCCTCTGTGGACTCAGGACTTCTTCATCCCGACATGCCAGATCCCTGTTTCTTCCTCTGAACCCTCTGCTCCCCCAGGCTATTATAACCCTGTGTCATGGTGTGATGCTGGGCCACAGTCTGAGCAGGGACAGGGGCCAGTGTGGGGACAGTGGCTGGAGTAGGGCATCCCCTTCCCAAGCCAGGGCAGTCCTCGTCACTGAGGGGCTGTCAGAAGGGCTGGCGCTGGCGGGCAGCCTGCCCTCCCCAGAAGGCAAAAACCAACTCGAGCATCTCCCGTGGCTGGTCCCTACCTGAACAGGGTGAAGTTGCCTGGGCCGTGCTCTGTGCCCGGCTTCCACGGCGTATACAAACGAGCGCGGTGCGGTGGGTCTCAAGCTGTTGCTCTTTCTGGAGCTTGGAGCATTTTTCTCTCTGCTAGGTCTGCTAATTAGTGGGAGGTTGTGGATCAGGAACAGAGGGAAATGTCCTCCTGTGATTCTGGCACTAGAAATAACTGAGCCATTTTTCACCTATGGCCAATCTAACTCTGTCCACATCTTGATTTTTCTCTTAATAGCTTGGGGATACTGTTGGCAACCATGGGATTCATAGCCATGTCCGAAGCTTTTCGGTAATCGCCTGGATTTTCTTGCTCTCTTGCTAACTGGTTGCTGGTGGTTTCTTAGTCTTTGCTTAAGCTCCTGAGGGATGGGAAAGGAGTTCATGTTGGCCAAGCTGTGCTTGCCTCTGCCCTGATGCTCCTCAGTCCCTCTCCTAGGGCAGCGGTGTGGGACAGTGCACCTGGTGTGGGACGGTGCACCCAGCGCGGCTCCTCTGCAGCAGCCACGTGTCCCTGGAGCCATCACTCAGGTCTGTCCCCTGCTCAGGGCGGCTTCGCAGCCTCCGCTCATCTCGCTCTGTGCCTAATGAGCGTGTTCCTGCACACCCTGGTGCTCCCAAACCACCAAACGCCCCATTACAGTTGTCATGGAAATTGGAAAGTGTGGCTGCTTGGGTGTCCTCAGCATGGTGGGCAGCCGCTGCTCCCCCCACCGGTGCTGGGTTTGCTGTGTCGGCTGCTGGCCAGCCCGGGACAGTGAAGGTGTTCGCGGCAAACTAAGAGGTGCCATCTATCAATGCTGGTCCCCAGAGGCTTGGGGCTCGTCAGGCACCAAAAAATCCCATACATCACAGGGGGTGCTGCTGCTTTCTTTTTTTTTTTCTTTTTTTTCCCATTTTGTTTTTGCAAATGGTGGGGCAGGAGAGCAGCAGCTGTGTGAGAGCTGCCCTGGGCATGGGAGGGCTCAGGGGATGAGCTGCAGGGACTGATGGATGTGACGTGCCTTTTCGTGCAGTACAGAAATCTCTGCCCCCCGCCTGCGCGCTGAGAGCTGGGGGGGCTGCAGCGCGTGAGATCTCCAGCCTCTGCACAAGTG
>NW_010144149.1:3253-3541 GCF_000699245.1 Pterocles gutturalis
TCCCCAGCTTCACCCCGTCCTCCGTGAACATCCCTCTGCGTCCGTCTGTATACGTGTGCATGCATCTGTGTGCAGATTTGATTGTTTTCTTCTTTATAACATTTTCTTTTTCCAATGTTTATGGGCCATGGGATTGGAAGTGAAGCATCTACTTAATTGCTGTCAGGCAAGGAAACGGGTTATAAAGTTGCCAAGGGAAAAAATAGATCACTCTGGGGTAAATGCAGGGGAGCGGGGCTGGTGGAAAGGGGAGAGGGAGAAAGGCTGAGGATGAAGAGATGGAGGGGG
>NW_010144149.1:3602-3839 GCF_000699245.1 Pterocles gutturalis
GGGGGGCTGTCCCTGAAAGAGCATCTTCTGGGCTGGGCACCTTTCCTGGCACCGAGGGGCTGGAACCCCCTGGGGCCAGGGCAGCTCCTCCCCGCAGTGCTCTCTTGCTGTGAACTCCACAGTTCTACTGACGGGGTGTCTCCAGATGGGCCCCAACACTGCTGAGCGTGTGGGTGCCTCACGCCACGAGCGGGGCTGCCCGAGTGCTCTGCAGAGGGGAAATGGGGAGAAGGAGCC
>NW_010144149.1:3908-5567 GCF_000699245.1 Pterocles gutturalis
CTCATCTGCATGGCTTTCTTGTTTCCTTCATTATCTCCCCCGGTCTAACCCTCCACCATGTCATCTCCATTGCACGGCTCCTCCCTCTCCCCGTTCGCCACATTACTGCAGCAAGGACTCACTTTCCCATCTTTTAGTCTCAGTGCCATACATAAAAGCGCTCTGATGGCCATGGCGTGATAGCAAAGACAGAACTTAATTTCACAGCATTTTCATATAATACTCCATAAAACTGCACAAATTTGCTGGAGTCCAAATCCATCTCATTATGTGGAGTCATTGAAAGGAAGGCTTTCACATTCTGGGACTCAGTGCTCGACTAGGGGATGGTACAGAAGAAGAGAAAAATAATTAATTAGGTGCTGCTCTGGATCTTTGATCCTGCATCGCAAGGCACATTAAATAAAATGCCTGGCTCATGAATAAACGCTGCACGGAGCCCTGGTTTTTCTGACCCCACTCAGAAAATTTTCAACGAGGCAGAGGTGTATGTGGGGACATCCTGGGCTGAGCCTGTGCCCCAGGATTGGGGCAGGGAGGGGATGGAGTGGCGCAGGGATGAAGGGATGGAGTAGGGCTGGATGTCTCCCCGGGGCAGGAGGTTGCAGTGACACCCCACTGGCATGGTTACGAAGACCAAAGCGTGGCTGCAGTGCCCTGGAAGGGTGCTGGGGACCAGGATGGATGAAGGAGTACCCAGCTTCCCTGGAGCTCTGCTGAGGTCCCTGCTGTCCCCAGGGATCCTGCCCGGCACATCTGAGGTCTGAGCCCTGCCCTGTTGGGAGAGGCGTTGAGGCGAGAAGCTGTGCCTGTAGCGATGCATCAGGATTCTCACAGTGGCCCCCATCCTGCTTCCCCATCCTTGCATTGCAATTCATTCTCTGTACACAGCTGCAGTCCATGTCTCAATGTAAGTGAGCTCAAGATTCACATGGAGTTTGTATTTTTTGGGTAGTGTGATTTGTGAGGAGTATGGTCGGAGGATCCAGGGCTCAGGGTGCACCAGGTGGAGGGGTCCCAGGGCTGGGGCTGTGCTCCCCCCTTGGCGGAGTCAGGAATGAGCCCTTGTGTGCACTCACCATGCTGTGCCTAGCAACAAGGGCTCCCTGCCCTGCCTGTGGCTTGGCCAGAGCAGATGGTTAGCCCGGGCAATGCTGACCTGAGTAGGGGAGCAAGAAGGCTCAAGGAAGCCTTAAAGCCTGGCTTTACTCGTGGGCATCCCATAATGTCCTGGTGTGGGAAGGAGACCTGGTCGATGGGCAATGCTGCTGCCCCACGGTGGTGCTGGACAGGGGGATTAGAAAGGCACCAGCAAAGAAATCCTGCAGAGGAGAGAGCTCGCTTCACCTCGCCTCGCGCCGTTAATTAATCTGCTACCCAATCAGGATGCTCTCCTCTGGTCTTTACTTAATCCATAACCCAGAAATCCTCAAATTATGTCATTTGTTCAATACAGATGAAATTAATTACTCTGGGAAATAGGCAACAAGTTGCATTTCTGCTGCCCCTTATCGCATAATCAGATCTACAAAGTGCTTTCCGTGCAGCCGCAGCGGCAGCAGCGGGATTGCCTGCAGCAGGCATGAAATACCGAGCAGCATCCGCGATAAATCTGGCACGGTGCTGGCTCTTACAGGAAGCTGATGACCGGGAGTCTCT
>NW_010144149.1:5644-6384 GCF_000699245.1 Pterocles gutturalis
CCCCCCCCCCCGCCCCCGCCGCCCTCTCCTGTGCCCCCCCCCAGCCTCTCTCATATTCATTACCTCTTGCCAGGGTCACAGACACAGCTTGCAGGGCTTCCTGGGGGTCCAGAGGGACAGGTGCCCCCCACAGCCTCCCCAGAGCCTGGTCCCATCCTTGGGGCTCTGCAGGATGTGTCCCTCTGCCTGGTTGAGGAGGCGAGGGGAAGGTCCTCAGCAGGATGGATGGGAAGAGCTGGGCACAGCATAGTGGCGATTTACTCTTTATTGGAGTTATTGTGGGGAGGGGGAGCTGGGATGTGAGAGGTGACGGCAGTGGGTGCAGCAGGGCTGGGGTCACGGTGCTGGCCCCATGGGATGGAGGGGTGGGCAGGTCAGGCATTGCCTTTCTGCCCGGAGAGCCGGTGTTATCACACCCTGAGCGAGCGCTGCAGCCGGGGTGCCAGCCCTCCCTTCCCTGCGTGGCCCCAGCGTTCCCCCCCTGTGCTGGGAAAACCCCCCGAGGTCTCTGCAGGAGCCTGTCTGGGGGAGCCCATGTGCTCCAGCACAGCGAGAGATCTTGTGGAGAGCACTAAAGACAATTCCCAAAGGTGTAAGAGCAAGATTTGCAGCCTGGGCGTGCTCCCTCCTCCCACTGCTCGGCTGCAGAGCCCAGAGGATCCGAGCATCCGCGGGGTGCATCCCCAGCAAGGATTTAATTGCAGCCTCTTGCCAGGATTGGGCTCTCATGGCAGGGCGAG
>NW_010144149.1:6404-7117 GCF_000699245.1 Pterocles gutturalis
TGCCTTGTCCCCTCTTTCTGGCTGCATGGGGGTCCATGGGGAGGCAGCTGGGGAGCCCCAACCCTTCCTGGGGGGCTGCTTTGGGTGGGTCAGGCTGGAGGGAAAGCTTTGCTGTGAGCAGTTAAGGCGGGGACCGGCTTTCACACAACTAAAACCGGCTTACACACAACTAACACGTTAAGAGCCGTTGTAACAAAAAATCTATACTAGTTGTTTGCTAAAATGGCAGTAATGAATTGAAAAATATTAGGAGCTGATCAAGGCAGCTATTCTGAGGCAGGTTGGGGCCCTTAGCCTGGCTCATCGGCTCGCCTGGGTCACCAGACACGGTAAAATCTATTTGGAGAAGATAGAAATGTAATTTCTCCCTGCCCTATCAATTTAAATAAATTAACTATTAGATTAGCTGCACTTAAAACAAAACAAGAAATCAATCCCGTCAGCCTCGGCTGCTATTAAACTGTTTTGCGCCACTAAACCTGTAATTGCCAAAGGTGCCCAAGAAAGGGGAGAGCTGGCGGCAAGGCGCTGGGGGCGGGGAGGGTGCGGGGGGCACAGACCAGCTGCCTGCCCCCCTGCACATCCCTGGGGGTCGCCACCTCGGGAGCACCCAAAGCCCTGGGGCAGGCGGTCGGTTTGATGTGGGATCCCACTGCACCCTCCACCCCCAGTTTGCTTCTCCAAGTGGGTGAGCGGAGCCGGACGGGGGCAGG
>NW_010144149.1:7130-7579 GCF_000699245.1 Pterocles gutturalis
GGAGGCAGGCATCCCTGTGGGGACCTGGGGAGGGCAGGAGTCCCCGGGAGGGAGGGCAGATTTCTGAAGCAGCATTTCAGACATGGCTGTTTTTTTTTTTTTTTCCCCACCTGCTGAAACTGCCGCCTCGTGCAAACCTGCTTGAGCTCCTCAGATAAATTAGCATCTAGGGGATTTTTTTTTTCCTCTACATTTTGTGCAGTTGCGTAAGAGGGAAGAACAGAGGAGCCCAAGCAGCAGATTGCTTTGTAGAGAAGCAGGGACCAGCCGCAGCCAGAGCTGCCATCTCCCTGCTGCCGGCACATCCCATGCATTCAGCTGGATGAAGCTCCCGCGGGGGATCGGGGCGTCTGTGGGATCGGCTGGGTGAGCGTGGGCAGGATGGGGACAAGGGGGGTGTGCAGGTGGTTGGGGCTATTCCCAGCACGGCTGGTCATCTCCTGGCCGGG
>NW_010144149.1:8273-8502 GCF_000699245.1 Pterocles gutturalis
CCTCCCATTGACAGCCTCCTGACACATGCCTGCGTTGTCCTTTCACCTTCCCAGGAAGCTCCCGAGAGGAGCCTGGGAAGAGCTGGGGGGAGGATGGAAACAAAAGGGAGGAAAAAAAAAAAGGCTCAAACTTGCAGAAGTAACTTGGGGTAGGAGGAGGGAGGGGAAGGGAAGGGTCTGGTTGCTGGGCACAGCTGGGGATGCTCAGCCAGGAGCTCTCTGCCCTGGG
>NW_010144149.1:8653-10599 GCF_000699245.1 Pterocles gutturalis
CAAATAATAAACATCCTCCTAACAGCAACACCCCAGTAAAGGACTGGGGCTGCAGAGGTGTTGGGGCAGGCAGGCCCCCCCCCAGCCAGCACCCGGAGAGCCTGGAGCAGCCCCCGGCACACGGGGAAGCTGCTTTTGGGACCTGACCCGACTCTCCGGCTCCTTGTGAGTGCGGAGCTGTGGCTGTGCGGGGCTGGGGATGGTGACTCTGGTTTTCGTGTGGCGGGGATTGATGTCCCGCGTGACGTGCTGGGTGCTGTGTGTGCTCAGCAGCCCGGGGGGGGGGCACAGCTGTGACTTGGATGGAGATACCGGGGCTACCGGGAGGGGATGAGCTCAGTACCAAACCTGCCTGGAGCTCGGTGCAGCGAAGCAGAGTCTTGTCTAGCGGGGAAGGGCTCTTCAGCTGCTTTAACAGGCTGGCATCTGATGGGAAGGATGAAAAAAATGGGTCTCCTCCACATCACTCACTCGAGACTCTATCAGACTTGCCACAATTAGGAAAACTCACGTTGAAGGCCTCATTTGTAACGGGCCAGAATAAGAGAAAATGTTTGGCCCAGAGGGAAGCAGAGAAGGAATGGAAGCTGCCGCTCATCTTTCATCATTTGCCTTCTCCCGCTCCTGTGTTGGTAGCCCCAGTATTCTGCTTTGTCTCCTTCAGGTGACTAATCATTAGACTAATTAGTTGCTAATCGATGTTTAATTAAAACTTAGCTGTTAATTACTGGAGGTGCTACCGTAGGGTGGATATGAAATGTTATGAAAATATTTCTAAGGGTGGTTCACAAGCAGCTGGCTCTCCCCCGTCTCTGCCGTGTCCCTTTGTCGGGGTTCCCCCCCGTGAGGCTGCTCTCTGACCGAGGAGCTGGGATGGGTGTAACGGGCGGGTCCAGCCCCCCTGCACCTCCCCTGCCCACTGCCTGCTCCCTGCCATCGGCTCCATCACCTGGGACCGGACCCTCTTGCGGGCGGCTCAGGAGCATCCCTGATGCTTTCCCACGGAGCAGCAGGAGAAAAAATTAGTTATGCTGAGAGTGGGGAGGCGCTGGCCCAGGTTGCCCAGTGAAGCTGTGGATGCCCCATCCCTGCAGGGGTTCAAGGCCAGGCTGGATGGGCATCTGAGCGACCTAGTCCAGGTGAAGGTGTCCTTGCCTGTGGCAGGGGGTTGGACTGGATGAACTTTGAAGGTCCCTTCTAACCCAAACCCTTCTGTGATTTGATGATTTGGGATGCTGATGAGCATCCAGCCAGAAGCCGCATGCAGTGGGCAGCTGCTGTTCCCACATCTCGCTGCTCAGCCCAGTCTGTCCCCATCAGCCCCAGGCAGCAGGACCTGTCTCTGGGGATGGAGGCTTCGTTACGCGCCTCTCACTGCGTGCCAGAGCCGGGAGGATTTTCATGCACAATCCGTGGAGAAGAGCCCGTTGAATATTCCATCGCGGTGGGTATGTAGGTCACCCAGGTGTGCCGCTGCCTCCAGGTACCAGCTCACAGCAGCCCGTGCTGGGGAGCCGGCGGCTGCTCGTTAATTCTGCGGCTGCTTCTCCCTCCCCGTGTCCTTCTGCAGCAGGGGCTGGTGGGACTGGTGTCCCCCCCCGGGGACAGGGCTGCCCCGTGGCTCTGGGGGGCTTTGTGCAAACCCGAGGGATGCGCAGGGCTGGGGGCACCACGTCTTGTACGTGTGCTGACACCACGATTTGCATTCTCTCCGCTCTTTACCTCCCTTATTTCACTTTCCGTGTCGTTTTATGGCTCATTTTAATTTCTCACGAGCAGACCTGTGGGATGACGAGGTGCGGTGCTGCAGAGGGTCCCGAGGCAGACAGCGCGTCTCCATCCCTGGCGCTGGGAGCGCCGCTAATGTCCCTGTGTCTGCGTCAAGGGGGGCACGTTCCATCACTGGGGAAGAGCCGGGCGCTGGCTGCAGCAGCAGAGGATTTAGG
>NW_010144150.1:0-4155 GCF_000699245.1 Pterocles gutturalis
GCTAAGGGGGAAGGGGTCTGGTGGGTTGGGGATTTGGTGAGGTGCTGGGGGGCGTTGGGAGGGTACCTGGTGCGGTGCTGGGCAGCAGTGGGCGTTCACGGTGCTGTCCTGGCAGAGAAACCCCCCCAGCATCCCCCCGCTTCTGCAGTTATAACCTGGAAGGCACTGACAGATCCCATCCCAGAGACCAAGATCCCCTCCTGGATCTCTCTGTGCAGCCCAAACAGTTCCTCCCCAGCCCTGCAGCACGCTGGGCTCGTGGGCAGGGTCTCAGCAGCCACGTCTGTTCTGTTGCAGCCACATCCTGATGAAAGGAAGTCGGAGCTGCTGCCCGCCGGCTGGGAAGCTAACAAGGAGGTGTACACACTGCGCTACAAGTCTACGGACGATGCCCGTGAGCTGCTGCTGAAGGCCGTCATGGTGGAAGACAGCATGATCCTCAATGTCATGGTGAGCACCCAGGCTGGTCCCTGAGGGGATTGGGGTCCTTCGGGGGCAGCAGCTGCTGCCACCCAAAATGTGCAAAGAACAGCAGGACCCATTTCTTAATTTTTTGCTGTTACTTTTTCTACCTTGCAGCGGTGTTTGTCCTTCAGGAAGGGGCAGACCCAGGGGGTGTTAGGGGCTGCAGACCTGCCTGTGCAGCAGATGTGACCTGGTGTGAAGCTGGTCAAACACCAGCTGCATTTGCCTTGCACACTGTGGCCCAGGAGTTGCCCCTCTTGTGTCCCCTTCTCAGCTCAGAACTTGTCTGTGGGTCTCTTTTCCTGTCCCCCCCAAGCAGCTGCCCAGGGTGGTTTTGCTCAGTCTTTCACCCTTTGCAGCTGGGGGAGGGAGCAGGGAGGGCCTCCCTGTGCATTGGAGTTTGCTCCTGGGGATTCGGGCACAGCACAGGGACGTGGCAGGAAGCCAGTGAGCCCGTTCCTTGTGTCCCAAGCCACCGGCTGTGGTTGTACCTGCTCCTTCCCTCATGCCCAGCGCTGCCAGGCTGCTGACTCCCTGCCTGACCTGTGTTTTGTCAGGATCGTGGTTCTCAGAAGGTGGCAGATGTGACCTTGGCAGTGGCCGACTACATCAACGCAAAGCACCTGGACGATTTCCACAAGTAATCTCAGTTCCCTGGTATTTTCTGCAGGAGAAAATGTCCCACCAGCATGGGGAGGGGGGCAGAGCCCAGGTTAGGAGGAGCCTGGAGGACTTTCCTCCCCGGTACCAACCCTGGAGACAGGCCAGCCAGCCCTGAAATGCAGGCAGAGCTCTGTGCCCGGCCTCCCTCTACTGCTGGCAGGCAGGAGAAATTTGGGGGATAGTGGGACCGTGGGTCGGAGCCTGGGGGACAGCCACCCCACCTGGGAACAGGCCAGACCAGCCCAGCAGCTTTATTTTCAGAGCACTGCCTGCCTGTCTGTGCTGCCTGGGCACTGCCCAGGGGTGCTACAGCTTCAGCCGTGTCCCAGACACCCTGTGGCCTTGCTAAAGGCCAGTGCCACATGCTGTGGTTTCCTCCAGTGCAAACTGGTCAAGTTGTGGCCCCAGCACAAGGGAGTCCCCTGGGCTGGATGGCACCTCTGCTGTCTGAAATGGGGTGAGGGCTTTGGTGCTGCTCTGTGCTGTTACCCCTTCCCGTCCCCTCTGTGCTGCCAGCTGGGGACACGTTTTGTGCCAGGGATGCTTTGGGTTGTCTGTCCCCTCACCACCCCTGTCGCAGCCTCTCTGTGGCATCCCCAGCCCTCCCCTTGCCTCTTCTCCCTGCAGGGTGTACAAGAACACCGAGGAGCTGAGGACAAGGATTGCTTCGGGCATCATCGCTCCACTTGGAGCCCCTGCAGAAAAGCCCAAAAAGGAGCCTGAGAAGGAGGATCCTGACTTACACCGGGATTATGACCCGCTCAGGATCCCTCCCTGTCAGCCAGCAGGCACGAGACCACCAACCTGGTGAGTAAAGAGCAGTGGTGGTGGTGCCCCGTTAGACGGGACAGGGCTCCAGAATACCCCTCTGGTCCACACCCTGCTTCTCTGACCCCGCTGCTGTCTGCTGGCGCTCAGGGTGCGAGGTGCTCCTTGGGGAGGCCTGGGCAGACAGGCTGGAGCTGGGCACGACTCTGAAACCACTTTATTGGCATGTATTATTGGCAAGGACATGTGACAGCTGGCTGCAGGCTCACCGCCCCGCTGTCCTCGCGCTCCTGGAAGTGGGACTGTCATTGTGTCTCTGGCTGGGACACACTGGAGAGCCTGGCCTAGCCCAGCACCACTCAGGGAGCCACTGGCATGGAAACCGCGGCATCCACAGACAGCTCCAGCCCAGAGCAGTGGGAACAGCAGGGCCCCCTTCATCTCAGCAAGCTTCCTGCAACACCAGTGTCCCCACCAAGTGGCACCCTGGGGCGGGGAGCGCTTGTCCTGGGCATGGGGTGGCTTGTGCAGGGTCCCGCAGGTCCCAGAGCCCTTTGGGTGCTGCAGCACTTGCGGAGGGAGAGCACCCATGAGCACAGCACCGGCAGCCGCTGCCCTGCCTGCACGCTTGCCCCTGCTCACCCCTGCTCGCCCCTGCTCGCTCCACGCAGCCGCTGTCCCCTCCGCGGAACATTTTGCTGTGTGTTGTTTCAGGCCTTCCCCCGTGAACCCCTTCGCTGTTGGTGGGGAAGACCTGGACCCTTTTGGGTGAGTACAGCTGGCAGACGTCGTGCTTTGCGTGCCTGGGGAGTAGCCCCTGCTCTGCTGTTGGGGTGCGGGGGGGGCTGGGGACCTGCTCTGGAGCAGCTGGAGCCCGCCGGGCTCAGGCAGCCAGCGAAGCGGCTCTGAGTGTGGACGGCGATGGGACAGTTGTTCAGTGCAAATTGCAAGGGACCAATTGACAGTTGCTAAACCTCAATATGGTTCTAATATCGTAATAAGATCCCGTCTCTTGCACAGATGATAGGTTGCAGTCGGCGTCTGTTTAATAATCAGCTTGTATTCATTTAACATGCTGTAATTCCTTCAGTAAATCAAAGCTGAATGCGTCGTTAAGTGAATGTAAGCCTCTAATTTAAAATGTTACCAGCTGCTGCATCTACAGCCCGGCAGTCTGGAGAAGGGGAGGCTTAAAGCTGAGTCCACAGATTCTGGAGTCCTGGTTGTGAGCCTCCTGGCTGTCTGAGGCACTCGAGAGAAAGCCTGGCTGGAAGGAGGGCTGGCTGGGGGACTGATCCTCACAGATACATCTCTCAGTCTTTGGTTTGGTCAGGCAAGGAGAACCTGTCATCTTCCATTCCAGTTAAAAGCACATAGTCAGACAAAAACCAGCTCTTGGAGTCATTGCAGAGCATCCTGCAGCCCAGGAGAGTCCTCTTTGCAACCACTCTCCTGTGGGGATCGCATTTTTTCCCCTCTTGCAAGACTTGGTTCTCCGTGGGTTTGTCTAGAAAAAGGCCAGCTAAAAACATCCCGCCCGGCTGGAAGGAGAGCCCTGGAGGCTGGGTGGCTGGAAGGAAACCTGATAGTACGAGGAGAGGGGGTTCAGATGGGGAGGAGACCCTGTTTCTCTTGCTGCCTTCAGCCCTTCGTCAGAAGTTTCTCTCTAAATTACAAGATTGTAGATGGAAGCAGATCTGTGCGCTGACACCTGCCAGCACCGGGGCTGGAGACCCGGCCTCCCAGGCATGTGCTCGTGGGGCCCGGCTGTCCCGCGGCACTTTGGGCAGCTGGCCTGGCGTAATGGAACTCATTAGCACGATTGTTAATGACTCGTATGATGGCAGCGGTGTCCAGAGGCTCCAGCCAAGTTTGCACAAAGCCGACCATGAGGAATGGCACCCGCAGCATGGGGCAGCTCCGAGGAGCCGCTGTGGGCAGCAAATGGCTTCCAGGCAGCGCTTGGGAAGGGCTGGCGGGAGTCGCGGCCGGATCTGAGCTCTGGTGACACTGCTCAGGGTGGGACGTGTGGCTTGTCCCGGGGAGCAGAGAGCAGGGACGGGAGCACGAGCCGGCAGCTCGCACTGTGGCCTGGCGATGAGCTGTGATTCGCATCCCGCCCCTGACCTGGTGTAGCACGGGCAGGTTTGCGGGGCTGCGATGACCCCGGGTAGGAGCAGGGTGTGATGCTGCTGCAGTTTGAAACCAGGACAGATGCGTTTGGGTTTCCTCCTGTGGCTGGTGCCAATCTCATCTCCT
>NW_010144150.1:4288-4528 GCF_000699245.1 Pterocles gutturalis
TCGCCCCTTTTGCCCCGTAGGGAGCCGGTAGATCCGGGTGGGTATTCGGCTGTGTGTGGAGAGCTGCCGCAGTGGGGTAGCACAGCTGCTCTCTGGGCTGCCCTGGGGTCTCCTGGCTCATCCCTGTGGCTGCGGGACTCAGCTCTCGCTCCTGGTTTGACTCTGCTCTGAATTTCTTTCCAGGCCAGACCCCGACCACCTTCCCCCTCCCGGCTACGACGACATGTTCATGTGAGGAGT
>NW_010144150.1:4633-4910 GCF_000699245.1 Pterocles gutturalis
CACTCAGGGCCATGCTCCCGTGTGTCAGACCAGCTATAAAGGTTTCCCTGTGTGCAGAACAGACGGGGAGGCAGCAGGTTCGCTTCTTTCCGCGCTCCTCTGAGCCGTTTGCACCCAGCTGAAGTGGTCCTGCCCCGCGTGAGGTGGCAGCTTGGGGTGTAGCACGGCACTTCGAGAACAGCCAGGGTGCTGGGGGGTTTCCTCCTCTCCCTCTCCGGGGTGGCACTGCTTTTTCTGCCCGGCTCGCACAAGCAGTCGGTGCTGAGGAGGGAGCTGG
>NW_010144150.1:4980-6468 GCF_000699245.1 Pterocles gutturalis
CTCCCGCTCTGTACCGAGCGAGGGGCTGATCAGCGTGGAGGGCTGGAGGGGCCATCACACAGGGTCTCCATGGGCAGACCCCCGGCAGCAGCTCAGAGTGACCCCCATGCCGCTGGTTTTGAAGACCATCAACAGCAAGGCCTTTAAGATGTGTGAGAAGAGATGTAGGCTGAATTCCTGGCCACACCTTGCCTCCTCTCTCCCCTGCAGCTGCTGTTTTTCATTCCTGGGGTGCATGTGAAGCCCCGTGGGTGGTGGGCGAGGGCTGGGGTGCAGGGGAGGGTGCTCAGTACCCATACAACCTGCCGGGTCCAGCGTTGGCTCTCCAGGCACGGCGGAGCTGAGCCTGGCACTGAGCTGGGGATGCGCGCAGGGGGCTCGCCCAGCTGTGGGATTTGCTTTGCAGAAGAGGTTTATAGGAACGCCTATAATACCATCAGTCCTGTTGCACGAGGCTGGTGGGGCTCTGCCTGGCTGAACGCTGCCCCACAGCTGGGGGAGGACTGGTGAGATCTGTGTGGCTCCGGCTCCCCAGCGTTCCGGAAACCCCCTCCCTTCCCCACAGCTCCCCCCAGGGCTGCAGCTTGTCTGTCCTGTCAGGAATTCATCCTATTTTTTTCTTCTCATGGTTTGATTTCTTGGAAGGATGTTCATGAAGATGAAATAAAAACCTGACACCAGTGTTGTGTTGCTGCTTGCAGGGAGTGCCCCCCTGCGCCCCTGCCACAGCCGCCTCCTCCCCACCATGAGAAAGGAAACCCCAAAGCTCTGCCCTCCCCAGGGTGGAGGATTCACGCTGGGAACCCGCTTTATACCTTCCCCTGAGCAGCAGTGCTTCTCCCAGCCGATGTGACTGTGGTAAGAAGATGAAATGGAGAACAGCCCGGCCTCGGCTCTGCCGGCGCTCCTGCGGTAATTGCCTCTCCGGGGTATTCCGTGCCATCGGTGTGCTGCGTGCAGCCGCGCTGCCATAAATAAAAAGGGGGGAGTGATCCCCCCATCTATCTCTTTTCCCCAAAGGCTTTTTCCTTTGAAGCCCCCTTTGCCTACAAATGCAGATAATAAAGCCGCGTTGCAGCGTGTGCGACCCTGGGCTGCGCACAGGCAGGAGCAGAGAGGACCAGCTGCAGAAATTTGGTGCCCAGGGGGCAGCAGGAACATCCCCTGCATCTCCCCAGGGCTCGTGTGTGGACCCCTGTGTTCACAGGAGCTGCCTTTCAGCCCAGACCTGGTGGGGATGTGTCACCTCGGCTGTGATCTTGGGGGTTTTTGGGGGCCAGTCCCACCTGCAGACCCACATGGGTGATGCCTGTGACCGGAGCAGACAGCGGCTGCGCTGGCAGCACAGGTGGGATGGGGAGAGAGACCCGGGTCTGGGTGAGGCCATCGCTCCTGCTCGTCCCCTCCGCAGCCTGACCCCTGGGCAGCTTCGCTTCACCCCTGGAGAAAGGAGCCCCCCGACCTCGCTGCATGGGGCTGAGAGCTGTG